>NC_079435.1:6925423-7225423 GCF_903798145.1 Danio aesculapii | reverse complement strand
CTGTGTATTCACTGTCATATTAGTACAACTGTATTTGATTACCAGCATGACTCTTCAAATGCCCTGTTTACCTCCAGCACGAGTGAAAAACTGATGTCAAGGCCTTTTAGTATCCTCACAATAGCCATATCAATTGCATCACCTGTAACCATAGTGACAGCGACTTAAGTCAACATAATCACATCAGAACGCACATCAGACACAATGATACGAGTTCATAAACGAGCACAATTAGTGTGCAGATTTGTCTGTGAAATCTAATTAACTTGACCGCGACTGATCTGCAAGGTAAACTGATGGAAAACAGAAGGACGATCTATTCTCTGTAAAGCCTAACAGCATACAAGCTTTTTTATAATGTGATAGATTTTTTCTTTCTCAGATTTAATTAATTATATATTTTGTATTTATTATAATATATTATTATATGTTTATATATCTGCTGTTATATAAAAATAAAACAATTAGTACGAATATAAAACCTGCTATGGTAAGTATTAAAATTTCTTTTTCCAGATTGGCTACAGAACAAACCATTTTTGTCCAATGATTTTCTATAGTTTACTTAATTATAGTCTAAATTAAGCATAATCAAACCTTTAAATTGCACTTTAAGTTAAAAAACACTAGAAAAATTTATAATAAATATAGAAAGAATTCATTCATTCCATCATTTTCTTTTCGGCTTAGTCCCTTCATTAATCTGGAGTCACCACAGCAAAATGAACCACCAATAGAAAAAAATTGGCTAAAAAAATAATATGTAGTCATCATGGCAAAGACAAAAGAAATGAGTTATTAAAAATGAGTTATTAAACCTATTTAGCTTAAAAATGTGTTAAAGCTCTTCCTTCATTCTATATTACCACTGGCATAATGCTCTGTTGTCTTTTTTGTTTGTTGTTTATTTATTATTTTCCAGGTTCTGGGCATTTTGTTTATATGTCTACTGTAATATTCAATTTAGAGTAGTGAATATAAAATAAAAACAAAAAACTAAAAGAGAATAATACAATAAACAAATAAATAAATAAAAGAATATAAAACTAAAATAAAAAATAATAAAAGAGTATAAAACTAAACTAAATTAAACCAAAATAAAACAAATAAATAAATATAAAACTAAAAGAAAATAAAAGGGAACGATTTAAAATAACTTGAAATTAAAAAAGAAAAGAATAAAAAAGGAAAAGAAAAACGAATATAAAACTAAACTAATAAAATAAAATATAAAACTAAAAGAAAAATATAATATAATATACAAATAAAAGAAAATAAAAGAGAATAATACAGTAAAAGAAACAAAAAGAATAAAAACTAAAATAAAAAATTATAAAATAAAATATATAACTAAACAAAATTATACAAAAATATTGAAATAAAATAAAAAATAATATAATATAAGTGACACGGTGGCTCAGTGCGTAGCACTTTCGCCTCACAGCAAGAAGGTCGCTGGTTTGAGCCCCAGCTGGGCCAGTTGGCATTTTTGTGTGGAGTTAGCATGTTCTCCCCGTGTTAGTGTGGGTTTTCTCCGGGCGCTCCGGTTTCCCCCACAAGTCCAAGTATATGCACTACAGGGGAATTGAATAAGCTAAATTGGCCGTAGTGTATGTGTGTCAGTGCAAGAATGTATGGGTGTTTCCCAGTGCTGGGTTGCAGCTTAAAGGGCATCTGCTGCAAAAAACATATGCTGGATAATTTGGTATTCATTTCGTTGTGGCGACCGCTGACTAATAAAGGGACAATGCCAAAAAAATTTATGAATGAATAATATAAAACTAAAATAAAATAAAAAGCTTAAAAAATATACAAAGGTATATATATATATATGTATATATGTAACTAATTAAATCAAATCAAATAGTGATATCAGAAATCTCACTGGACAACAGGTCTGCAAAATTATCAAATCTTGTGTTTTGTGTTTGTCTGTGTGTGTTTTCCTTTCTGAAACTGATGCCGTGACCCAGAATGAAGAAAGACTTGTCTAGTTTCTGCATCAGTTGGCTTTTCTGAGAACTCAACACTCAATACTCGTCTTTTCTGAGAGCATGAATGACACACACAGGGTGTAATGCATCTGTCTGCACACGGCACGCATGAAACCAAACAATTAGAGCACTCAGAAAGACAAACACACAGGCTGAAAGACACGTACAGTATAGCGGAGGATCCTCTTACACCACTCAAGCTCTGAGAATAAAGACACGCTAATAAACCAATAAAAGAGGTTGTCATTCTCATCTTGGTCACTGAGGTTAAACCATATTATGGATATGAATCTTATATTTACAAGCATAATAATATACAGATGCATTTAAATGGACATTCTGTAGTCTAGTGAACCTCCAGACAATCTGAAATTACCATATAATATCTAAAAATATATAAAAAGATTCATTTAACTGCATTATTTAAAAGACAACATAAGGTATATATGTGTGTGTGTGTGTGTGTGTGTGTGTGTGTGTGTCTTATATACTATATATCTTCAAAATGCAGTTCTTTGAGAATAAAAACTATATTTCCCTGTTTTGTTTTGTTTTGTTTTTTGGCAAAAATGTTGTCGTTTTGATTAAACCTACCTGCATTCAAGTGCTGATAAAAAATAACACATAAAAATTAAATAAAATGCTTATTTTGTTTTAAATCAGAGTCTTGGCTGATTTTGATATATAATATGGTCATATATTCCAAGTAGAAAGTATACTAAGGGCTGTGAAATTTAGGTGAAAATTGTCAAAAACTATAAATACACACGCACGCACGCAAACACACACACACAGACACAGACACAGACACAGACACACACACTACCTGACAAAGGTCTTCTCGTCGATCCCAGTTATAGGATCAACAAATAATAACTTGTCTTCTAGTTCATCATTTGGAAAATTGGCAGAAGGTTGATTTTTCAGACAAATCATCTGTTGAGCTGCATCCCAATCATCACAAATACTGCAGAAGACCTACTGGAAAACGCATGGACCCAAGATTCTCACAGAAATCTCAGTCGAGTTTGGTGAAGGAAAAATCATGGTTTGGGGTTACATTCAGTATGAGGGCTTGCGAGAGATCTGCAGAGTGGATGGCAACATCAACAGCCTGAGGCATCAAGACATTTGTGCTGCCCATTACATTACAAACCACAGGAGAGGGTAAATTCTTCAGCAGGATAGCGCTCCTCATACTTTAGCCGCCACATCAAAGCTCCTGAAAGCAAAGAAGGTCAAGGTGCTCCAGGAATGGCCAACTCAGTCACCAGAGATGAACATTATTGAGCATGCCTGGGGTAAGATGAAGGAGGAGGCTTTGAAGCTGAATCCAAAGAATCTTGATGAACTCTGGGAGTCCTGCAAGAACGCTTTCTTTGCCATTCCAGATGACTTTATTAATAAGTGATTAGAGTCGTTGTAGAGATGTGTGGATGCAGTCCTCCAAGCTCATGATGGAGTCAAACACAATATTCATTCTGTTTCCACTGCAGCATGACTTTATATTCTATACTGGACATTATTTCTGTTAAGTTTCAAGACTTTTGTCTAAGCAAAGTCAAACCTTACTGTCCTAATGAAATAGTTAAAACAAAGCATGATCGTATTATATTTTGGTAAAATAAGCGTAATCTAGAGGCCTTTGCCTGTCATATAAGACACTTCTGATACCAAATGATCAACTAGAAGTCAACTTATTATTTGTTGTCTCTAAAACTTCGATAGGTGACAAGACTTTAGTCAGGTAGTGTATATTCAACATGCTGGTGGGGAAAGAGTTAAAATAGCCTTTAAAAAAATCTGTGAATCAATTAAGCTGGTGAAAAAAAGACATGCAATTTCATTATAACTTAAACTTCAGTATCTTTATTCATCGTAAGACTATTTAATCCATCAATACAGACAAAGTAACTGAATAATATAATTATAATAATATATATAATAATATAAATATAAATAATAAATAATTTTTAAACAAAAAGTGAATTAACATCAATCATAAAACGTAAAGTCATTGCTATGCATTATAAGGCAACTGCTCAGTGTTTGAAAACGCTTTATAAAAAATGTGTCATTAATTTTACATTAACGTGACAGTGATCTGAACATAAAAAACAGGGAGGGACTAGTATATCTAGTGTGGACTTGCATAACCATATTGTTAACTAGTCAACTTGACTAGTCTCGCACACTAAAAACACTATATGCGTATAATATCTAACATTTAAAATTAAACAGTGATACGTGATATTAAATCAAATGGCATAAACATAAATAAGAATCTAAATGAATCACCTAATTGATGCCAATACACAGCCTAAGTCAAAACTGCATTTATTGTTTGAACTTCCTGATGAAAATGAACAGACTTTGAAAGATGAGACTTTACTTCAAAACACAAAGCTCCCTGCCATTATTAGACAGGAGATGTGCTACATAATGCCAAGTGATGTTTTATTAATGCATCAAGTGAAATAGAGACTAAAATGATGTAAGGATTGAAGAATCAATATCAATTTGTTCAAATGAAGAAGCAAAAAAATAGATTTGTCAACTTAAAGGGACAGTTCACCCATTTAATCACTATTTTAATTTACAACTTAACTGAGTTTCTTTCTTCTGTTGAACACACACATGCACGCACGCACACACGCACACACGCACACACACACACACACACACACACACACACACACACACACACACACACACACACACACACACACACACACACACACACACACACACACACACACACACACACACACACAAATATATTTTGAAGAAAGCTGAAAAACTGAAACCATTGACTTCCATAGTAGGAACATAGAGTGGAATGTCAATTGTTACTGGTTTCTGACATTTTTCAAAATATCTTCTTTTGTGTTTAACAAAAGAAACAAACTAATAAAGGTTAGAAACATGTAAAAGGAGAGTAAATGATGATAGAAATTTTCATTTTTGGGTGAACTATCACTTTAAGTGGTGAAGAATCTAACTAAGAGTCTGAGAATCCTTGTAGCAAAAGTATTTGTGCGTGTTGTTTCAAAAACCAACCATTCGTTTGTGTTGTGTTTTATTTTAAATAGTTTTTATTCATTTATTTTTCATTTAATTATTTTATTTAATCATTCATTCAATCATTTTCTTTTCGGCTTAGTCCCTTTATTAATCTGGGGTCGCCACAGTGGAATGAACCGCCAACTTATCCAGCACATGTTTTACGCAGCAGATGCCCTTCCAGCCACAACCCATCTCTGGGAAATTTATTTAATGATATGATCAGTTATTTATATAATTATCATTATATCATTTGATTGATTATTAGTTAATGATTTATTATTATTATTATTATTATTATTATTATTGATTATTATTTGTCATTTTATTATGTTTTTATATTATTACAATTTTTCTACAAGTATTGCTTTATTATTAATTCATTTTTCCATATTGTTATAATTTTATGACTGTGTGGATTCAAGCAACACTTGTTTTCATAAGTAAGAGATAAGAGAATGTCTTCATTTCAAGGTCTGTATTGTCACTGGACAATGTTGTGAAGCAGTAATTTTCCATTGCTGTTGCTTGTGGTATAATAACACTTGTTGGATTTATCCTGGTCAGACAAAGTCTGAGCATTGAATCATACGCAACTAAGATTATTCAATAAACTGCATTTTCTTTATCATCATTACTTTGTCTCCTGCTTCTGCTTCTCTCTGGTTTTCTCAGTCAACTCCTATATTGATTTGTACAGGTTTGGGTATTGGGAGGCTCCGCTGGCTTGTTGTCTGGATACCCAGAAAAACAGACATATTCTGGCAGGATCTAGCGTCCGGGGCTAGATTTTATTTATCTGGCATAAAGAGTGTTAAAACAATGCTGTATTTGCTTAAAATTGTGGAAATATGCGTTTACACCACTAATAATAATCCTAAAATAATCTTCTCAGGAAATGACACGAGGGAAAGTCTTAATGGTAAAGTAATGAAGGCTAATTTCACTAATGGGTCTCTGTTTCCTGCATCTCAGACCTCTTGATTTCACTGGAAATGAAGCTCCATCAAAACCTCATGCGTTTCAGGCTTTATGGCAAGTTTAACTACTACACAGAAGGTTTTCATAGATAATAACCATTTATTAAATGATGGCCAAAGTAATTTAGATCACACAGATATGTCAATGAAGTCTTTAGATATACATGCCTCAGCCCTGCATTTTTCATCTGATATATGTTGTTTTGCGTATGTTTCGTTGCACGTTTCAGATGACAAATCCACTAGAGTGCGCCGAGTACATTTTTGCGAATTTGAAACGCGTTGCTTGTGGTACATTTTGCTGTACGTTTCAGTTAAACGTGCTTTTTGTAAACGTCCAGAATAAGTAGGAGATGTCGTTAGGGCTGCAAAATATATGGTTGTAGCATAGAAATCGCAATGTGATCATTTGCGATATTCACATCGCAGGATATGCAATGTTGAGTCGGGATTATCGTTTCTGATCTGCATGGGTTTCTGATTCCTGTTGATGTATGAGCATTTGGAAAGCGTTCGGGCATATGAAATTGCACCATTTGTAACTTCATTAATGATTCGATTTATTGAATTATTTATAAAATGAAGATTATGCAGTATTATTTTACATTTGTATATTCGATTACTGTACATGAATACTCTTCAGAAAACCATCAAATATTTTACATTACATTGGTGTCTTTTTCTTTATTGTATTTATCTATGCTTGTAGATTGTTTATTATATTCATATAAGTCATCAGGGGAAAATGTATGCATGTCGCAATATATAAAAACACAAGATATTGCAATACTAGATTTTTCTAATATCGCGAATCAGTAAAACTCTTATGCAAATATTTGATCAAAAATCATAGAAATCGTTATTTTGTGGCACTTATTTGGTGTTGTGTAAAGAACTGCACGAAAATAAAATTCCATTCATTGATAATACGTCCATGTAAATATCATTAGTGTGAAAAGAACAAAAGCTGTTGTCTTCATACTGCTCCCTAGTGTTTATTTAACCTAGAAACTACAAAAGTACGTTTTTTGTGGTTTCATGCATTTCCTGTGTTAAAAACAAGCAGCAACATCCCGCTTTCCCTCGTGTAGCTAATACGGAAGTAACTGAAACTCCAATTCATCGAAATCGTGACAGCTAGGTCTCGCTGGTTGTGTCACGTCACCTCAGCTGATTCCGGCTGATTAGCCGCTGAACTCGGTATTTACGTCGTATTTTTGTTTTGTTTTATGTGGCTTTACGGTTGGCCACATCCACTTGTAGGTTCATTTGAGTTCTTCAGTAATGTATGGGTGATACTACATCCATAATTTTTACAGTCTATGGTTAAAAAAAAATATATATATAAAAACTTTAATAATAACAAATGTAAAATATAGTAAAATTGATAAATTAAATAATAATACACAATATATACATTAATATATAAAAATAATTATTTATAATTAATGTTTCTAAATAAATAACCAATAATAAAGTCCCAAGTTGGTAAAAAAGACCACTGAAGATGGAGAATAAGCTGTTATTCCGCTTGTACCACAGCTATATAATTTTCATTATAATTCATTCATGCTTTCAACATTTTTTCAATGCAGTTCAGATAAATACAATTACAGAACATTAAACAATAAATCTGAACATCTGTCAATCAACACTTGTAAAGCAAATGTATGTTATAATTTAAATAGCAAAAACTATAGTAAACCTTTTTTGCTTCAGTTAAGAAGTCTGTTTGTCAGTAAGTTTGGTCATTTCAGGAGTAATTCATATTTCGGTACCAATAAAACAGCTCGGCTTGCATTGTGTTGTACATCTAATTCTTAAGAAACACTAGTCTGACAGGTTGTCTGACACGCAACAACATGCCATGCTGTCAGAGTGAAGACTATAAAAACAATGTAAGCTGTGAGGTTACAGATTATTCAAAACATCTGGATAATCGTTAAACCTCATCAAGTAATTTCACTGTTGTATTTAATTAAAACACAGCTGGTAATAATGCATACAAGAGTTGCACAGAGCTGAAAATAGTGAACATTTGAATCGAACATGCACCTAAAAGTTTATCTATGCGACCTCAAAATATTTTGGGAGTAAAATGTAACACTGCATATACACCCTGGTAAAAGAGCTTGCATTCACTAAGATTAAACTAATATTGCAGCTTTCTATTAAGATGATGTATGCAAATAGTAAGTTATATGTAGGGCCAGACAGAATCTGCGGATATTTTTAGCTATTTCTGCGCAGAACTGTGTTAAAAATCTGCGGATTTATGCGGAATGATTTTGGAAGTATCATAACTAAAACCTTAATATATTAAATAAAAAGTAATACCTTTTTAACTTTTATTTAATGTTTACATTGCAAATCCAATTAGATCCACTTTATTTGGTAAACAAAGCAAGTCTCTCATATAATAGATCTACTAAAAGACAAAAATATGACTTTACAAACTATATTGTAAATAATTGATATGAATATTTTCATATTAGTTAATAATATTACTGTAGGTAATTTAAAAACTGAATAAATATAAATTTTCACACATTTACTCATAATACTGCAATATCAGACACCACCAGTGAGTACACAGCAAAGTTATTATCGTTAACTCAGATTCATGTCCAGCAGTGTGTGCAGGGCTGGTGGGTTTTTGTTTGTTTGTTAGGTAGGATTAAATTTCAAATGCAATAAATCTGTTAATATAAAACTTGTATTAACGGTGCTCATAATTGGTGGGTGCGACTACATATTGGCTGATGCTCCTAAATTTAAAAGTTAGGAGCATCAGTGCTACCAAGCAAAAAGGTTAATTTCGAGCCCTGTTGCATAATATTTAACATCTATAGACCATTTTGAGAGATGTAAAAAAAACAACATATTTCCTGTTTTACATTTTTGAGTCTAGAAAGAGCCAAATATTGATTAATAATGTTATGATAGCTGTTTTAACATTAAGTTATGATTGAATTGCCTTCTGTTACAGTTATGAAATAGTTTGATAACTAGCAGGAAATGTTCATCAGCCAATGGCATGACAACATTGAAATCGTCTATAATACTTAACTGCTTAAGTATATAATTCACCATCATTTTTGCCCATTTACTAACGCAAAATGATTTCATCATTAGGCTATTTGTTAAAAATGCTGTCTTAAAATTCAGCGTTTCTTCTCTGCTTCAACTAAGTTCGCTTATAGTGATTTTACACAGCACCAGCAATTAAAAACAATGCATACTTTCTCTACATATACATCTTAGAAAAGACACTCAACATGTCACAACATCTGCCAATGTGAACTCAAACCACAGAATGGCGTAACTTTATTTTTCGGGGCATGTCGGCACATATTTATAGGTGTGTGCTTTTACCAATGATCAGACACTATTCAAGATCAAAACTCGTACACACTTGATCTAGCATGCAAAAATATGCAGGAAACAATGCACCAGGACCGAGCAAGGAAATAAATCTATTTATCCATCTTTATTCTTCTCAGTGATGCTCTGTGACTTATTGAACTGTTAATAATCAGTGAAGTGTTTTTAAGCTGTGTACAACGAGGTGCCATAATTCTCTTTACAGTTCATACAGCCAATATAAAAAGACAACACCCGTCTGCTGTTCAAAACTAGCCTAGAGCTCCGTTTGCTGTTCAAAACTAGCCTAGAGCTCCGTTTGCTGTTTAAAACTAGCCTAGAGCTCCGTTTGCTGTTCAAAACTAGCCTAGAGCTCCGTTTGCTGTTTAAAACTAGCCTAGAGCTCTGTTTGCTGTTCAAAACTAGCCTAGAGCTCCGTTTGCTGTTCAAAACTAGCCTAGAACACCCTTTGCTGTTCAAAACTAGCCTAGAGCTCCGTTTGCTGTTTAAAACTAGCCTAGAGCTCCGTTTGCTGTTTAAAACTAGCCTAGAGCTCTGTGTGCTGTTCAAAACTACCCTAGAGCACCCTCTGCTGTTCAAAACTAGCCTAGAGCTTTGTTTGCTGTTTAAAACTAGCATAGAGCACCATCTGCTGTTCAAAACTAGCCTAGAATGCCATCTGCTGTTTACAATTAGCCTTGAGCACCGCTTGCTGTACAAAACTAGCCTAGAGCGCCATCTGCTGTTCAAAACCAGCCTAGAGCACCCTCTGCTGTTTAAAACTAGCCTAGAGCTCCGTTTGCTGTTTAAAACTAGCCTAGAGCACCCTCTGCTGTTCAAAACTACTCTAGAGTGCAGTCTGCTGTTCAAAACTAGCCTAGAGCGCCATCTGCTGTTTACAATTAGCCTTGAGCACCGCTTGCTGTACAAAACTAGCCTAGAGCGCCATCTGCTGTTCAAAACCAGCCTAGAGCGCCATCTGCAATTCAAAACTAGCCTAAAGCGCCGTCTACTGTTCAAAACTAGCCTAGAGTGCCGTCTGCTGTTCAAAACTAGCCTAGAGTGCAGTCTGCTGTTCAAAACTAGCTTAGAGCGCCGCCTGCAGTTCAAAACTAGCCTAGAGCGCCATCTGCTGTTCAAAACTAGCCCAGAGCGCCATCTGCTGTTCAAAACTAGCTTAGAGCGCCATCTGCTGTTCAAAACTAGCCTAGAGCGCCATCTGCTGTTCAAAACTAAGCTCAGAATCAATTCAAGAGGGAATAGCAATGCATTTTGAAAATTCAGAATGGATTTCTCACATGCATTGGTCACATGTATAAACAGGAGGATGACACAGATTTCTGTACAAATCGAGTCTTCATTTTTCTCACCTCTCCAGTGCGACCGAGCTCCAACTCCACCAGAGCCACAGGGCTGCTGGACACCTGCCCCCTGCTGGCCGATGTGTGCAGATCCACCCTCCACTTCAGGCCCCGGAGGCCCGGCTCCCAGCGGCTCTGGGCCAGCAGGCTCTCTCGTACCCGTGACCGGTGGGTCTTCCAGAAGCGTGCCAGAGCAGCCGCCTGCTCTGGACTCACAGCTCCACCTCCCTGCTTCCGAGTCTGCGCCGTCAAGAAAGCCTCCAGCTGTGCCTGGTCCATGTCTGCTGATGCAATAGACTGAAGAAAAGACACAAAGATTAGGTTGTACAGTTGAAGTCAGAATCATTAGCCCCCCTGAATTATTAGCCCCCCTGTTTATTTTTTTTTCCCAATTTCTGTTTAACAGAGAGATTTTTTTCAACACATTTTTAATCATAATAGTTTTAATAACTAATTTCTTATAACTGATTTATTTTAGCTTCCATGATGACAGTAAATAATATTTGACTAGATATTTTTCAAGACACTTCTATACAGCTTAAAGTGACATTTAAAGGCTTAACTAGGTTAATTAGGTTAACTAGGCAGGACAGGGTAATTGGGCAAGTTATTGTATAATGATGGTTTGTTCTGACAACGGAGAGGGAAAAAAAACTTCACTAATTGGCAGAAAAAGTGAAGAAAAAAAAACCTTGAGAGAAACCAGACTCAGTTGGGCATGACCATTTTAATTTCTCCGCTGGCCAAACGTCTTGTGCAGAGCTGCAGCCTCAGCGGCGGAGGCTGGAAGCTGGCCTCAGCGAAGACTCGTCTGTCTCTGGAGCGTCACAGGAATCAGTCTCATGTTCTCCACTCCTCCATGAACACCACAGTAGCTGCTCAGGATACGGCCTGGTCCAGGATATGGAAACCTTGGGATCATCTCGTCGTTGGTCTTGGATCGAATCAGTGACTCTGCATAGTCTGAAGGCCTCGGGAAGATGGTTGCCCACTGAAGCTAAGCAGCTAGGTTGCTGCCGGAAGTGGTGTTGGTGAGGCCAGCAGGGGGCACCCAACCTGTGGTCTGTGCGGGTCCTTATGCCCCAGTAAAGTGATAGGGACTCTATACTGCTCAGTGAGCGCCGTCTTTCGGATGAGACGTTAAACCGATGTCCTGACTCTCTGTGGTTGTTAAAAATCCCAAAATGTCCTTCGAAAAAGAGTAGGGGCTTAACCCCGGCAACCTAGCCAAAAATCTGGCCTCCTAATCATCCCCAGATCATAATTGGCTTCATCACTCTGTCTCCTCTCCACCAATCAGATGGTGTGTGGTCTGGCGCAAAATGGCTGCCGTCGTGTCATCCAGGTGGATGCTGCACACTGGTGGTGTATGAGGAGATTACTCCCTATGTGTAAAGCGCTCTGAGAGCCCAGAAAAGCGCTATTTAAAAATGTAAGGAATTATTATTATTATTATTCTACTGTACATGAGGAGGTATTCATAAAAACGTAACTTGTGTTTCTCTTTGATTTTAGTATAGATTTTGTACAAATTCCATTCAGAAAGTCCTGTCTTGAAAATGATCCCTTTAATCACTGTAAAACCCATTTAAAGCAGATATTATACTATATCTCTAGATTGTGAAAATTGCCACCATCTTTTAAAAGTCTTATTTTTTAATTTTTGCAATTGAAATCTCAATGTATACCTCCAGTTTTAGTCATTTCTATAAATCCTGTTTTCTTTTTCTTTTTTGCAGTTGTGCTCTTTAATACACAATATAAAACACAATATCTAAAAAATTAGTTTTGATTTTGTTGCTATAAAACCTGAGTTGGGAGTTTTTGACCAATTTGTAGACTGGAGTATTATTAAATATGTTTGTCTCATGCTGATTTTGTCAAAGTTTGTAATTAACTATAAAGAGCACCTGCAGATCAGCTACTGGCATTTGAAGCAGCCAATAAAGTGTTTAGTTATCACCACTTTAGGACTTTATGTTGTTTGTCTTATTTTCCTCTCTTAAGTTGACTAGCTCCTGAATCTACTCTTGCTATATGTCTGTTACTTTCTTTATATGTGATTCAAAATTTCCATCCGTACTTCAAGCAATGATCAACTTCAATATTAATCAATGTTCTAGTCTGATCTCAAGCTTTGACATTAACTGAGAAAGCACCGATCTGAGGCCACATTTTTATGATGTCACCCTGAAGACTTATTACATACAATACAAGACTACAAAATTCAAAATTTAGTTTTCTTGTAAAGATATTTTTTTGATTTACAACAATAATAACAAAACTTTGGAGCAGAATTTGTTTATTAATTTAATGATAATATATGGGAAGTACCATGAACACAAACAAAAATGGTCAAGTGATAAGCCTAATATTCATTTGTTTAAAATTGATCTTAAGCATTATATTGAAACCCTAAAAGACACAAAATATAAAAAGCTATAAGAATGTATGCAATTTTGGATATACAAATTTCTTGTAATTTCTATATCCCCTGTAAGTTTATTTATTTTTTCTACTGATTTGTTCCTTTGATGTAAAAAAAAAAAAACGTAAACATTGTGTTCCTCATTTTTGTATACTATTGTTTTTGTCATGCAATAAATTTTTTTTAAAAAGTAACAATACAAGACAACCCAACAAACACACAAAGATGCCTCAACGTAACGACCTTCCTACAATGTTGTACCAACCTTGTAAAAAGTTGTTGTGTCAAGCTCTGATCTGTTTTCTCTTTTCACTGCCTATTTTGACTTGTGGCTGCTGTGGATCCATCTCTGAACTGGATTCTCTGTTGGATTTCTTTCTGTGACTGCTTTCTCCGAACCAACAACTACACCTGGTCTTCAGCTGCACTCCCCGGTCTGCTGTGTTCTCCAGTCCAGTGCTTTAATGTACTGTCTGCATTTTAATTAATTTATTTATTATTTCTTTTTTTTTATTGATTGATTAATTTATTTATTCATTTTTTAATGCTTTCTTGTTTACTACTCTTGTTTGTTTACTTTCTCAATTTACATTTAGCCTACCCTTTGAGTTTATTTATATATAGTTATTTAATGCAATCTAAACTTTATTCTATACTGTTTGCTTATAATTAGATGTGCACTGTATGTATTAAAAGTTGTGAAATGTATAATAAAAATGTTTGATTATATTCATTTGTGTGGCATTTTTACAACTCAAGCTTACACATGCAGTTGTTAAATTAAATAGGAAAATTGAATGAACAATATTTAATATCAAGCAATACTGGAAAATTATTACTGCTTATCCTGTATTCTAGGCAGTATTGATAAACTCTCAGGAAAAAAAGCATTATTACATGTAGTAAGAACGTCGTCTCGCGGTTGCTGAATGTCACATGAAAACGTTGCTACAGCCTTCTCACGTCTTACGTTTCTACGTTGTAGCAATGAAGCGAGCACATAAGTCTCTACACGTAGATGTGTTTGTTGGGAAGTATTTTGATACAAAATATTAACCTATTTTCATAAACCATATCAAAAACAAATTACAACATACTATTTTGTATTTAAAATACGTATTTAAAATACGTATTTAAAATACATGTATCATAAATACTCTCCCCATCCCTACAAACTGTCTACAAATATAATACAGTACTAATATGAATGGAAACTTTCATTGGCGACACAAGTACTCTGCTGCTCTCTAGCGGTTGACAGATAACAGCGCAGTCTACATCTGCACTCTAGTTGAATGAAGGATTTCTATGAAATATTTCCGCTTGTATTTTACTGAACAAATACTACAAAAACAGCACTAAACTTCGGTGCTTTTAATGTTAAATGATCATGAGAGCATCGGTAGAGGAGAAATTTACTTAAGTACCTTCAGAAGCGACCTCATCTTGTCGTGAAGCGCACGGAACTCGTCCTCCGTCATCTCCGCGTATAGCTCATTCTTCAGAAACTCCTCCGTTATTTCGGTGTTTCCGTAATAAAGTCTCTGCGTTATTCCGTTTAATAAAGCGCTCACACATCTCTGGCTGTCCGCGTCCGCCATGCTGGATGTTGACAGCAGTCATGTGATTTGCGTCACGCGCGTTCACTTCCGGTCGTTTTCAAAACATGTAATCGATTATGTTTGATGTACTTTAGACATAATTTGGATCGTTTTTTATTATTATGTATAACCCCAATTTAAATTTGTTTTATTTTTTTTCTTTCATCTGCGAATGAAACTTGATAATGAAATACGTTTGTAATTCACAGAACATCTTGAACTGTATTATCCCTGTTTACTTTCATGTTAGTTTTCTGAAGGAGAAAATATCCTAAGATTTACACACATAAAACTGTCCATTTGTTCAGGCTTTACACATACAGCACTGATACTATCAATATTCAAGCCGTTCATTATCCCTGCTGAAAAATCCAGCTTAAACCAGCCTAGACTGGTTGGCTGATTTTAGCTGGATGACCAGCCTGGTTTAGAGGGGTTTTGGCCATTTCCAGGCTGGTTTCCAGCCATTTCCAGCCTGGTCTTAGCTGGTCAGGCTGGAAAATAACCAGTTAAATCCAGCTAAAACCAGCCTGGTTTAAGCTGGACATAGCTGGTTTTGGCTGGGCTCCCAGCCTGGCAAGGCTGGTCAAGCTGGTTTTAGCTGGTCATCTCCCAGCCTGACCAGCTAAAACCAGGCTGGAAATGGCTGGAAACCAGGCTGGAAATGGCCAAAACCCCTCTAAAACCAGGCTGGTAGACCAGCTAAAACCAGCCAACCAACCTAGGCTAGTTTAAGCTGTTTTTTTCAGTAGGGTGAGTTAATGAATGGTGAAAATAAAAGGGATATCAGAGCTCATTTTCAGCTAAGTTAAGGGAAATGGCACTAGTTAGCTAGCGTTTTCTTTCCCAAACACACGTTTTAGACGCCATTTATCAAATGCGAGTTAATGAACTGATTCTTTCATTATATTAGACTTGTCACGATACTGAATTAAAAGAAAAAACCATCAATTCCCGCTAACATTTAAGGCACTGTTGATGGCTTTCTTAAAACAGTGCTGATTTGCCATTGTGTTCACGTGATCAACAGAATAGCTTGTGATTGGCCGAGAAGGTCATCAGTTCACCCTCCGCTGTTTACTGAGCACAAACACAGACGAGCCGAGCGATCTGCTTGATGACTCGACTGGTCTTCATGGCTGCTTCGCGCTCGCGTCTCCGTGTATCTGTGTTTGCACTGGGTGAAGGGCAGTAAACTGAGTGCAAACACAAGATACAAGGAGACTGGAACGCGAAGCAACCGTGAAGATCAGTCGAGTCATCGTAATAACTGCAACACGGTGGCACAGTGGGTAGCACAATCACCTCACAGCAAGAAGGTCGCTGGTTCATTCTGCTGTGGCGACCCAAAATAAATAAAGGGACTAAGTTGAAAAGTAAATTAATGAATATTAATTGTCATTAATAGAAGATACACTGTAGAATGCTGAAAAAAGCAGCCATTGACTTCCATTGTATATTTTTTGTTCCTCCACTGTAAAAATATCTGTTAATTAACAGTTTCTGTATTTGGTGATTGACAAGTGTTTTACGATTATTTACAGCTGTGAATTGCTTTATTGGACCTGCTATGTCGACTTTTGATGTTGAAAATTCAACTGTAAATTCTTAAAAGTGACTTTTATTGACATTTTAGTAGTTTGAAATCAGGGGCGTAGAATTGGCATGCATGGAGGGGTCGTGTGCCCACCAATATCCACCAATTACTGAAATGTCCCTACCAGTAATTTAATCGAAATAAATAGTTGGCATATGTTTATGGTAGGGCGACATGGTGGCTCCGGGGTAAGCACTTTAGCCTCACAGCAAGAAGGTCGATGGTTTGAGTCCTGGCTATGTCAGTTTGCATTTCTGTGTGGAGTTTGCATGTTCTCCCTGTGTTGTTGTGTGGGTTTCCTCCGCGGGTGCCCCCACAAGTCCAAAGACATGTGCTATAAGTGAATTGAATAAAATAAATTGTGCATAGTGTATGGGTGTGTTTGGGTGTTTCCCAGTACTGGGTTGCAGCTGGAAGGGCATCCGTTGTGTAAAATACATGTTGGAATTGTTGACAGTTCAGTCTGCTGTGGTGACCTCTGAAATAGAAACTAAGCCGAAGGAAAACAAATTAGTAAATGAATGATAGAAAGAATGTGTGTCTTTTTCTTTATTGTATTTTCTTTATTGCTTGTAGATTCATTCATTTTCTTTTCGGCTTAGTCCCTTTATTAATCTGGGATTGCCACAGCAGAATGAACCTCCAACTTATCCATGTTTTACACAGCGGATGCCTGCAGCTGCAACCTATCACTGGGAAACATCCATACACTCTCATTCACACACAAACACTACGGACAATTTAGCTTACCCAATTACATATAGCACATGTCTTTGGACAAACATGCAGACTCCGAGGCTCGAACCAGCGACCTTCTTGCTGTGACTTGCACCGACTGCGCCCATGCTTGTAGATTGTTTATTATACTTTATGCAGATGCATTCCCTTGCAGAATCATCCCAATCAATCTCAATCAAGTCATCTGGTGAATATGTATTCATATTGCAATATATGAAAACACAAAACATCGCAATGCTAGATTTTTCCAAAGTGCAAGTGACTGGGTTAATTAAATCAATCATGATCATGTAATGTAATCATGGTCGATACATATTTAGAAAAAAGTAGAAGATAACATATCAGAAGATTAAAACCTGATTATGTCTGAGAGAAAAACTAAAAAAGAATAAGTATACCTAAAATATATATGAAAAAGTCAAAAACAAACGGTATAATATGGGCCCTTTAGCACATCATAACTCAAGTTTTTTTTACCTTCACTTTCGTCAATTGGTGAAGTTTGTTTCTCGCCGCTGTCACCACTGGCTTGCTTGGTTTGGGACTTGTAGAGCTGCGCATTGATGGATCTGCTCTTCAGTGTTTGAACTTTCAGCAGTGAAAATTAAACCACACTGAACTGAACTCAACTGAACTTCAACTCTGAAAACTGGACTTTAGAACTACGTTAAACTTCTTTAACACAATCTACATTGTAAACGCACTATAGAAATAGACATGAATTGAATTGAATAGTTTGGTATTTTGTTAATTCTGTTGATTTCCAGCAGACTGAATGAGGTTTGTGATTGAGTTGGAAACTGATGTGGGGCTTGAAGTGATGCATTATGTTGGACTTTGAACAACAGCCAAAACAGAATCAATATTTTCCCTGAGAAGCATTCTTCATTAGTCTTACTTTTCATATCTGGGTTAAACATAGAAGACAGATAAATGGAAATTTAGCTTGTGTCAAGCAGATCTTGTTGCAGATCACTAACCTTATGATAAAAAAATATACTTTAAGTGAATTTTATTAAGTATACTCAAATAATATAAGTATATTTTAAGTATACTTGATGTATTAACATCCATGTGCTGGTAAGTATACATCTGAAATAGCTCTTGTCTCTCTTTTAGTATATAAAACATCCTTTAAGTGTACTATACGTGGAATAGTAGTACAGTAGACACTTGCGTTTACAGTCTTTCATCTCGTTTTATACTTTAACAACTAAATGAACGCTTCAGTCTATTTAACTGATTGTATTTTAATTACGTTACAACATCGATCCTGTAAAAGGAACTTTATGAAATTAAAAACAGTCACATTAACTTTTCACTAGAAGTTTATTGGAGGCTGTAAAACACTAGCTGTGCATATATAGCTCATTCAAACATATGAAAATAACCAAAGCCACATCAAACTGCATGTGTTAGTTTTACATTCTATTTTTATCACAGCACAGCCTTTAATGATCAAACCATCAACATAAGATATCTATTTAGCTTTTAATTTGTTGCTGGTGTAATATAAAGATGATAATAGATCAGCTTAAATCATGTTTGATTCTGCTGGAAATAATAACATGATTTACAGTTAAGGTCAGAATTATTAGACCCCCTGTTTAATTTTCCTTCAATTTCTGTTTAACGGAGAGAAGATTTCATCAACACATATCTAAACATAATAGTTTTAATAACTCATTTCTAATAACTGATTTATTTGATCTTTGCCATGATGACAGTAAATAATATTTGATTAGATATTTTTAAAGACACTTCTATACAGCTTAAAGTGACATTTAAAGGCTTAACTAGGTTAATTAGATTAACTAGGCAGGTTAGGGTAATTAGGCAAGTTATTGTATAACGATGGTTTGTTCTGTAGACAATCGAAACAAAATATAGCTTAAAGGGGCTAATAATATTGACCTTAAAATGGTTTAAAAAAAATAAAAACTGCTTTGATTCCAGCCAAAATAAAACAAATAAGACTTTCTCCACAAGAAAAAATATTATCAGACATACTGTGAAAATTTCCTTGCTCTGTTTAAAATACAATGTTACACCATATGAAATGGGATTACCTTTCTAAGTACCTTTTATTATCTATTTGAGGTTGTCCAGTGAACTAGAACAAGAAACAAGACCATAGACAAAATTCAGTTCAAGTGACCTGAAGAAATTGCCCAGAAAATCCCTTTGACATCCTGGATTTCAGAACTCTTTGAAGCGAATAACCTTTGATACAGTAGTTTTTATAGCATATAATAAGGAACAGCTCAGACGATTATTCAACAAACATCCTTCACATTTTACGCAAGATGCATTAACGACAATGAATTTTAGGAAAAGATTCTGGGAAACTAATTCTCTGTGGTTTTATTTTATTTTAGCCAGTCTGCATGTCCACAGTGCTGGTAAGTCAAATTTATTCATCGCCATTTGAAGCTCCAAACCCACATCGAAAAATACTACCGTAAATACTACTTAATAAAAAAGTGTGGAATGTATTAAATTTGTATATGTTATAGTATTTACAACACGTTGTTAAAGAATGCTATACTGTAACATACTTTGTAATAACTATAGCGCTATATACTATACTAGAGCTATAACTATATATAACTATATATAACTATATACTATACCTAGAGCGCTGATAAACTGTAATAAATACTGTAGTATATTTTAGTTTTTCTTGCAGTAAACTGCGGTGTATTGTTAAAGAATATACCATACAGTTATATAAAATTGTACTAGTACTGTACTTCAGTACTGGGTCATTTGTTTATATTACTAGTTGTTGTATCCATAGAATCGCCATAACACATTAATTCAAGTACTGTACTATAATAGCATCGAAATTACTGTAGTATATACAATCAATTGCAAATTTACTTTTGGGATGTCTGCATGGGAGTCAGAACTGTCTATAACCTGACAATATGTTGGCAGTTCTGGCACTAAATCTGGTCCCACTTTATATTAGATGGCCTTAAGTACAGCAATCTGTACTTAATCATTTGTTACATTGTACAAATTTTGCACATACAGTTGAAGCCCCCTTTTGATTTTTTTTTCAACAGAGCAAGGAAATTTTCACAGTATGTCTGATAATATTTTTTCTTCTGGAGAAAGTCTTATTTGTTTTATTTCGGCGAGAGTAAAAGCAGTTCTAAATGTTTTAAACATAATTTTAGGGTCAATATTATTAGCCCCTTTAAGCTATATATTTTTTCGATAGTCTACAGAACAAACCATCGTTATACAATAACTTGCCTTAATTACCCTAACCTGCCTAGTTAACCTAATTAACCTAGTTAAGTCTTTAAATGTCACTTTAAGCTGTATAGAAGTGTCTTGAAAAATATCTAGTCAAATACTGTCATCATGGCAAAGATAAAATAAATCAGTTATTAGAAATGAGTTATTAAAACTATTATGTTTAGAAATGTGCTGAAAAAACCTACCCATACCACCAAACCTGTCCCTAACCCTACCTGTATCCCACCTCAAGAGCACCAGAAGTGTACTGCAATACATTATGAACATAGTCAGCACATTGTATTTATTCATTTTCATGCAAGTGCATGTATTTAAGGCCAGCTAATGTAAAAGTGCGACCAGATTTATTGTTGATCTGTTTGCTCTGGCTTTTCTTTTTTGGTGCATACGGTGTTCAGTAACATAAATTGTGTCTCAGTGAATGACGACAGATGAGGTGAGAAGGGTGGTTGTGTTATTTAACTAGCATTTTAGAAAAATGACCATGTTGTAAACTGTTTCATTCTGAAAACAATTACTCCTTGTTTAAGGTTACTCTAAGTTAGACTGTGAAACTGGAACTAATGCCTATGTAGGAAGAGTCCAGGAGGGATATGAAGGTGAGAAAAGACACAAGACAGAATACAGTGCAACACCTCCACAATGTACATTCATATTTCACACAACAACAAATCATATGCATTCTATTAATTGATTGTTATTGAAATTCTCAATTGATCAATAGGCATTATATTAATTGATAATTAATTTATACCACCATTACTGAAATACCAAGAGAATTAATGGACCATTTAAAATATTGTAGTTACAATCACAATATGGCATCGCTTTCCTGTAATGAGTTTCTTTTATTGCATTTGAATACTTATGCACAGTTTTACATTCAGTTTTAAATAGTTAATAATTGTATTTGGTAACTAATTTAACACAAATAATGCAAGATCAATACCGGCAGCATCGATTATTTCATTGCGTTTTAAAATTATACCATTTACAGTATACATCTGTGTGCAATCTGGCTTACAGGAGACCTGGAGATTATTGATAATGTCCGACCTAATGATCGTTTGGTGCTGGAGCTATATTTTCTTCCAGTTGGCGTGACATTTCTAGAGCTGGTTCATTCTATCGGAGACTCATCCGCTACTGTACGAACCACCAAAGCGCTTGATGCTGAACAACTAAAGCAGGTTTGGTTCACTATTGTATTTGTTAGATATACACTGGCCACTTTATTAGAAACACCTTGCTATATTACTCACCCCTATTGGCAAGATCTGAATGAAGTGATAAATGCAATAATGGGATTGAATCTGGAATGTACTTTTAAAACTGTACCTGGGAATTTTTTCTTTAACAATACTAAAACAGGATACATATCTCCTTAATACACTACAAACAAGAAGTTAAAAAGGCCATTACAAAGAAATAGATCAAGAAAATCTTCCATCGATAGGTGAATGGCATGATATTGTAAAAGAGGTGTATGATATAGAAGTACTAACTCTTTCCTTAGAACAGCAATCCTATAAAATACTGAGGAAGGTGGTTGAGAAGAAATAATGTTTTAATTTCAACACAGGCTTATTGTGGATATGTGATCTTGTCTACATTTCTGGAGAGTGCAAATTATGTAGCCAGTGGTACGTCTGTCTGCATTTTGTGTTTAAACAGGGTTCATAGACATTCATGACTTTTCCAGGACTTTCAAGTCAATTTTCATGACCTAATGTTTCATGTAATGTCTACGTATAGGTGGAAAATCATAAGAAAAACAATGAACGTTTAAACTTATTACAGCATATCATAAAACACGCAACAGTCTCTTTAGTTTCAATTTATTTTTTATATCTATGTAAAATTGATGATGCTTAAACAGCACTAATTATGTGAGAGCATGTTTTTGGCTAAGAAAAAAAGTAAAAACAACTAACCTCCATTGCAGTATATACAGATATTTGTCAAACTAATTTTAGATGATGTTAATAGTTTGTTAAACAAGTAATAGTAGGTAAAACTACTTCTATTGTAAAGCCGTGATCACACTGCACTTAATCACTCAATCACTCACTCAATAGACTCCCATTTATAGGCATGCGAATGCGGCAGACCAGAAATGCAAGCATGTGCGACAAGTTTCTGATTTCACTGCAATCGAAAGTTCAAGCTTGGTGAATTCTTACCTGCGAAATCACATCACGTGATTGTGTTAGACCAATAAAATAAGAAATTTAAAATATGGAGCAATCACTCACTATTATTAATGCCTGATCATATTATTTAATACCACCCCTTTTCGCAGTGCTGTACGACAGAATTTCGCGAGCACAAGCTCTAGTGTGACCGCTTTGGACAAAAACGTTTGCTAATTGGAGAGGGGTCTGGATGCAGACCTGATGCAGTGCAATCCGAGCTCACCTAACCCCACCCCTAACCCTACCCGTCACAGTGACGTTACTCACTCCATTGAGTGCAATGTGTCTGACATTGCATTGCTGGCTGCATCCAGATACTATTGGCTAAATGACCAATGTAAATGTAATTTCCATGACTTTTCCAAAACCTTGTGGGTTTTTCTATTTTTCCAAAACTTTTCCAGGCCTGGAAAATGCCATGTCAAAAATCTATGACCTTTCCAGGTTTTCCATGACCGTATGAACCCTGTTTAAACAAACGCTATGGCTTCTGTTCCTTTTCACGCTACCGCTGACTGCTTTCTTCTGTATGAACAGCTTTTCTAGTGTTACTAGCTTGTCCAGTAGCTCGCCATGTACGTCAACAGACTTGGTATGCAGAGTGGAGTTAAGGGTTTGGCAAAGAACATGTAACGAACGTTATTGTAAAGTGTTACCAGCATAAGTACCTAATAAAGTGGCCGGTGAGTATATTTAAGATGACAATGCATTTATTTTTGTACTTATTTCGACCTTACAGTCAGGAGGAAACTTGTATTATTCAGTCACCTGTTTAAACACAGGGGTATGTATATTTATACAATAACATTACTTAATCATTTAGCATGACTTAAATCGTTTTAGAAATAATGTATTAAGCATTCATTATGAAATACATTGTGCAATTCAGAAAGAAAACACCAGATTAAAAGAAATTGAGGACATCAATGACAACCCTCCGATCTTCGAGAGCAAAGCATACAGCGCGACAGTGTCTGAGGTGCGAAAAGTCACATCTTTGTGTGTTTGGTCAATGAGAAATCATATATTTCTGAGTAATCCTTATGTTTGTCTTCCAGAAACTGGCTGTGGGTTCAAATGTGCTCAGGGTAAAAGCTGAAGATATAGATATCTCTCCAGGAAACAACAGAATTACATATTCTATATTGGTGCGTCTATACTAAATCTCTTGAATTTGATCTGTTACTAGTACAAGAGGCTTCCCAAAACTATATAGTTCATTTTTAACTATGCTGTTCTTATTTAAATCACATGTCCTGACAGCCTCCAGCACCAGAGGACTTAGAAGTGAGGAGTGATGGAAATATCAGGTTGTTGAATCCCCTGAACTACAACAACTTTCAGCAGTACATCTTCACAGTGGAAGCTCAAGTAAAGACAAATTCTCAGACATCCTACTAGACTAGTCTCTATTTTACTAAATAGTGCCCAAGGAAAAAAAACTGGTGGGGGTAAAGTTGTTCCTTATTTAATTTGCAGAATGGCCTACTAGGGCAGCACGGTAACTGACTATCGACTGACTTAATTTTTCTGTGATACACAGTGGTGTAAAGTAAGAAATTACAAATACTCAAACTACTGTAATTGAGTAGTTTTTCTCAGGAATTGTAATTGAGTAAGTAGTTTTAAAAATGTGAACTTTTACTTTCCCTTGAGTACATTTTTAGTGCAGTATTGGTACTTTTACTCTACTAATTTCCTTTAACCTGCAGTCACTACTTATTTTTTTCTTGTCTAGAAGTCTAGACAATCCTGCGAGTCCAATCAAATCTCACATAGAACGAAAATTGTATCATAATGAACTACCTCAAGACATGGGCGATTTATAATTGCAGCAAACTGTTTGTAAGCATTAAAAGTGTCTAAGAAGAAGTCCCAAAATTTTTACATACAATGCCCCAGAGACTGTTTAGATGCATGTCACTGATGAGAAGATGATGGATGTTTAATGTATGATGAACAAAATGGGACTTAAACCCAGCAGGCACAAGGCGTCAACATGACGTTGTACCCTAACATCATGGACGTTGCATTTTGTTTGGAAATGAAAATCGTGTGGATGCAGAACTTAACGTCAGGCCAATGTCAATCTCCAACCTAAAATCAACCAAATATCAATGTCTAATGATGTTACAGCTTGACGTTGTGTGGATGTTGCCACTATGACGCCTATCAGACGTTGGATTTTGGTTGCCATACCTGATGAATAATTGTCAGTATTTGACGTCAATATGATGTTGATTTTAGATGTTGGCTACACGTTGATTTTGGTCACTTTCTAACAACCTAAAATAGACCAAATATCAACATCGTTTTACGTCATTATTGGACATCAAAATAACAGTGTCCTTAGACGCTGGCTAGCCATTGAATTTTGGTCACCTGACATCACAACCTAAATCTAACCTAATATTAACGCCTTATGACATTGTGTGCCTGCTGGGCAATAACTAAATGCACTACCGAATGTTACGTTTACATGTACAAATTACATGTAAATGCATCAGCTTTTCACAGCGTAATACTCTCTACTCTTGAGTACTTTAGAAAGGTCTACATTTTAGGGCACTACATTTTTAGGCAAGTAATGGTACTTTTACTTGAGTATGATTTTTCAGTACTCTCCACCAGTGGTGATACAGATTGTGATATTGTATATCATTTTTAGCAGGGGAAATTAATAGCTCAATTTGGAAAGAATTTACATAACTTCACCTTGTTGATCAGAGTGATTTTGTAGATTGCATCTGCATTAAATATCAAAAGTTCTGATAAAATTAGTAGAGCAAAGAAATAAATTTAAAAACAACAACAACAGTTCTTTCTGGCAGTCATTCAGGTACACAAATTGAGTAATCAAATAACAGTCTAGTTTTCATTGTGTGTGTGTATATATTCTACAATAAATCTTTGTTAAAGTTAAAACATTATAATTTCTTGTGCATTAATGCGTTAAATGCTTACACAATCAGAGGTCTTAAAAACACAAACACAATCAGCTTTGGATCTTGGTCAACTATAATCCTGCCTTAACATAGTAGATCCTGTGATGGGACTTGCAGATGCGCACGTTGCGATATTGATGTTGAAACGATATATTGTGCAGCCCTAGTTCAAGCAACTATAAATGTAATGTGGTGGATTTTAATACAACACTGTTTGTTTTTCAGGACCCAGGAGGACTCAGTGACACCACCACCGTTACAATATCCATTGAAGACTATGACAATCTAAACCCTTATTTTGATCACATCCTCTACAAGGCAACCATTGAGGAAAATGAGGTAACAGAGAACAAGATCAATGCTTTAAAAACAAGTGTGTTAAAAAAAAATAAAACCCTCCATGTCGTTTCTGCCCATGCACAGATCGGACATTTCTCAGACGTCACTCCTGAGGCTATAAAAGCTCAAGATGGCGACACGGGTATCAACGAGCCTGTTGTTTACAGCCTAACAACAGGTACTGTTAACCCCAAATTTACAATCCACTTACAGCACACAGACTACTACAAGCTAATTGCTAGAGCTAGTGATTAAATACTCATTTTAAATCTGAATATGTGGAAGAATGCAAGAGAGATGTAGACAAGGAATTTCTAACAGGGCAGATCCAAAATGGACACCTAAACAGTGGCCAGAGTGCACAGCTATGTGTGTTACAGTACATGAGATGAGCGCATATGTAAATAATCTGCATTTAAATAATTTAATCTACCAGGGTGTTGAATGCTTGATTCTGATTGGCTGATCAACATTCTAAGGTATGCAGTTATTTTACAGGTAAACGCACAGCTAAACTAGTACCAACAGAATTACTATTAGCAGGCTAAATCATTTCAGTTATTTCACAACTACAAATAACAGTCAAATACCATCAAAACACAACAGAAGGCTTTGGATGAGCTGTGCATTGGTGCCAATAGCCTAGTGGTTAGTGCGTCGACACATTGTACCCAGGTGCTCGTGGCGACCCGAGTTTGATACCTGACTCAGGGTCCTTTGCCGATTAATCCCCTATCTCTGCTTCCCACACTTTCCTGTGTAAATCTTCACTGTCCTATCAATAAAGGTGAAAACCTCTAAAAATAATTATAAAAAAAAGAAACTAGTCTTTCACACAGGAGGAGTTTGAGGACAAAAATCTGACAAACGTCTGAAAGTTTTTCTTTCATATATGTTGGAAATATAAATATATGAGAAAAAGCATTGACTCTGGTCTATTGAATTAGAAAATAATGCACACCTGCTCCTGTTCTGCTTGATTTAAATCAGACATTATAAAGTTGTGTGCTAAAAGAATCATTATAATTAATTTTGACACTGTTTGAGAGAAAGTTAACTGAAATTTTATAAACAATACATTTTCATAACTATACAAATATTAACCAAGCACTACATAGAAAACTCCAAATTTTCATCAAAAACAGAAAACATAGGCTTCCCAACAACACCAAATCATTTCAAAAGTTCTTCCATGGTTTTATCAAATTTAAGATCAATCAACACTATTGATTTTATTAATGTCAAAGAAAAAAAACAATCAACAACACAACACAGTCTCAAAACTCTTATAGAGAAAGAGAGGGAGTATTTTTTGCATCTGTACAGCGTCTTTCTACTAACAATGAACTGTATATTTACTTAAAAACACCTTGTTGCTTGGAAATATAATACTTCAGTACTGAAGTGGAGCAATGTTGATATCAAATTTCTGTACTTTGACCTTAACTTGTTTGTGTGAGTGCTGCACGATCTTTGATCTGAGTAAGAGTTAATACTAACCTAATTTACATTCCAGCCAATCAGAATCAAGGTTTCCCTCAATATGCAGGTGCACATATTCCTAAAATAATATCGCATGTATTGATTCTGTATAAGTTTATTAATAAGTATTACTCCAGCACATGCATGTACAGTATAATAATACAAAATATTGATATTTTGATTTGATTCTGATAATGAAAAAGCTGTTTATCAACATGGGTGAAACGGTGGCTCAGTGGTTAGCACAATCGCCTCACAGCTAAAAAGTCACTGGTTCGAGTCCCGGCTAGGTCAGTTGGTGTTTCTGTGTGTATAGTTTGCATGTTCTCCCCGTGTTGGTGTGGGTTTCCTCAGGGTGCGCTGGTTTTCCCCACAGTCCAAACACATGCGCTATAGGTGAATTGATGAACCAAAGTGGCCGTAATGTATGCATGTGAATGAGTGTGTATGGATGTTTCCCAGTATTGGGTTGCAGCTGAAAGAGCATCCGCTGTCTAAAACATATGCTGAACAAGTTGGCGGTTCATTCAGCTGTGGCGACCCCTGATGAATAAAGGGACTATTTCGACTACTGTCAAAGGAAAATGAATGAATGAATGTTTATCAACATATCTGTTTCAGTCATTCCAAGTGAATATCAAAGCAACTTTGATATCAACCCAAACAGTGGAGTCATTTCTGTGACAACAGCACTGGACAGAGAGGAGATTGACCAGATAACCCTGTACATACAGGTATCAGAGCTTTCTTAAAACATTCATAAAACCAGTAGATTGATGCTATGATTTCAGCAATCATATTTTTCTTTTAAAAACAGGCAGCTCAGCAAGATGATCCCAGTAAGATAGCCAACGCGGTGGTATTTGTTATTATTGAGGATGTGGATGACAACTCACCCAAATTTGACCAGGATGAGTACATCATATCTATTCCAGAAAATTCTGCAAAGGACCAGTTTGTGCTTCAGATAATAGTCACTGACCTAGACCTGGTATGGTTCCTGAAATCCTCATGATCGATTCATAAAAATAAAAACTTAAGAACTTAAGTTACTTCATCCCTAGGGAGGATTTGTGGGAACGTTACGGTTCATTCCAGACTCTGTCCCATTTTCCATCAATCCTGATGGAAGAATTCTGGTGAAGCGTTCTGAAGATCTAGACAGAGACACTACACCCAGCTTCAGCTTTCAAGTAACAATACGACAGTATTATTTGATCACAGGGCTAGCAAAATCTGGTAGCCCAAAGTCCCTGGACTTTTGTTTGTTCAGTCAAGCTACCAAAATCAATCTATACCGTGTCCAGCAGGGTATCTAGATAGCTCACCAGCCACGCTGTTGATAGATATGGTAACCTGACTAAAATAACAATAGCCCCGGGACTACGAGCTACCAGATTTTGCGAGGCCTGCTGGTTCTTTAAACATCACTGCATAAATGCATGCTAATTCTGCCTCTAAAATCTAAAGGTTGAAGCACAAGAAAACCCTCCTTCCATCAACAAAGAAACAGCAGAGGTGACCATTATCTTGCTGGACGAGAACGACAACAGTCCACAGTTTACAGATTCAGAATATGAGGGCAAAGTTTACACCGACCAGACTGTTGGAATGGAGGTTGTCAAGGTGATGAATCATTGTTTTGTTGAGTCATTTAATTGTTTTCCAGCAATAATTCTGCATATTTCCATAGATTATGCAACCAATATGTCATTATAAGATGACTACTAAACCACAAACCCTTGAAATTATTTGTAAAGTAGTTGTGACTAAACACAGATTCATCTTTATGTTAGGTTGAAGCAACAGACCTGGATGAAGGTCCAAATGCAGAAATCAGTTATTTCATTGAGTTTGGAAATGAAAAAGGCTTTTTTGGCCTTAATGAGAAAGATGGGGCGATTACTCTAGTACAACTAATCCCATTGGTGGAAAATGAAATCCTTGAGTTTGCACTCTACATCACTGCAAGAGATGGTAAGTTTTCATTTCTGTTTGTTTTGGAAGACATTTAGTGGATGTAAAACTTTAATGGCTTTAAATGCTGCACTTCTTCTCACACCAATAGGTGGTGCTATAAGCAGGTCAACCCCTGCAATGGTACATATCATGGCACTCGGAGAGTCTAATCCTCAATTCCCTCAGAAGACCTACCAGGGACAAGTAGAGGAGAATCAGGAAGATGCACAGATTGTGAAGGTCTGTACAACACAAGTTTCTTTATAAGACTTTATATCATACTGTAGGTCTCAAACTCAATTCCTGGAGGGCCGCAGCTCTGCACAGTTTTGCTAGAACTTTAATCAAACACAGCTGATCCAAATAATCAAGATGTTCAAAAGAGTCTTGAACACCTCAATTAGTTGAATAAGCTGTGTTTGATTAGGGTTGGAACAAAACTGTGCAGAGCTGCGGCCCTCCAGGAATTGTGTTTGAGACCTATGCCTTATATCCTTCACCATACTTGGTATATGAATCATATATGGGCTTAGGAGGACTTTACAACACATTCAAGGACATGTAAAACTCTGATTAGCTGGTTAATGTGTGTTTAAAGTCTGCATGAACCGAAAGGTTGCTAAGACTGAAACTTTTATTTCAGTATATTGATGTACTTCCAATTGATATGGAATATTGAGTAGGAGGCGGGGCTTTCTTTTTGTGCATCATTCCCTTGTAGCAATCGAAGGGTAAATGGGGTGTGGTTAATAATATTTTGAATGAATGTGTCAAACTGACATCATAACAGAAGGATCGACACTCCAAACACAGAAACAAATGTTCAGACTTTGATTGAAAATTACCAAAACAAACAGTTTTTTGTCAGTTGATTAACTTGTACTGATTAATTGTTCATCTAAAAAGCAATGTGCCCTAGCAAAATAAACAGTACATTTGTATTTTCTGCTTTAAGTAGGGTGGGAGCTAAACTATGCACGCAAATGTCTAGGAGTAAACCTGGACACTCCTGCAGTAAACTAATCTAATGAGGAACCGTTGTGCACTCTCTCATTCACAGGTTGACTTCCTATCTATTGATCCTTTTGTTCCAGTAAACTTAACAGTTGAGACTGAAGGTGACAAATTTGCCATAAACAAAGATACAAGAGTTTTATATACCAAAGACAAACTAGACTATGAGGAGGAGAGCAGCTACACTGTGTTGCTTTCAATATCGGATGGGACCAACCGGGATGAAGCATCCATCCTGGTTGAATTGCTGGACATCAATGACAACAGTCCAGAGATTGAAGATCACCCTCCCACTGTCTCCGTTTCAGAGAATCACATTGTTGGGGAAGATGTGGCATCAGTAAAAGCCACGGATGCAGATGCAGGATTTAATGCTGAAGTCCAGTACACTCTCCTGGGAGGTGCTGGGAGGTTTAATATTGATCAAGAAACAGGAGTGATAACTCTAGCAGCTACTCTGGACAGGGAAACCCAAGACGAGTATCATTTAGTCATCACTGCCCAAGATCAGGGTCGTCCATCACTTTCCACCACCACTGATCTGGGCATCACCGTGACTGACATCAACGACAATTCTCCCATATTTTCCAAACAGCAGTATGAGACCACAGTGTTCGAGGATGCTGAAGTAGGAGCAGACGTGGTAGTCATCATGGCAACAGATAAAGATGATGGTCTAAATGCTGTTGTGAGCTATCACATTGTCAATCAGCAGCCACCTTCAGACACGCCTGTATTCAACATTGATTCTGATTCTGGTTCTATAACCCTTGCTGAAAAGTTGGATTATGGTAAAGCCAAGCGGTATACTCTAGATGTAGAGGGACGAGATGGAGGAAGCCCTTCTCTTACAGGCAGTGCTGTTGTTATAGTGTGGGTGGAGGATGTGAATAATAAACCTCCTGTCTTCAGTAAGGACCAGTATGATGTGTCCGCCTATGAAAACCTCGTGGGTGGAACTGCTTTGGTATCTCTGGAGGTTACAGATGAGGACAAGGTGAGAGATCTCCCAACTACATCTCTTGTGGCAGTCAAGCAAAATCCACTAATTTTTTTCCAATCAAATTCAGGTCTAATTTTGACCCAATTAAAAAAAAAATTACTCCCCAATAACACCTCTCCAGGACTAATATCTGCCACTACAAAATCAGTTACTACAGCTAATGAGTCAAATTGACAGATCGTTGTCCATCTGCCCACTACTTCCATTTTATCCCCATTGGCCACTAACAAACTACCATTATACTGTGTTTAATCAGTTCCTCCACCTGTTGGTTCCACCCAGAGCTGTTTGGGTACAACTGATACTTGTGCTCCTGTATCAATTAAAAGGCGTGTCTGCACTTGGTCTACCGCGCCCGCCCCCTCCCATTTCCTGACACATGTGGACAATCTGTTAAAGTGACGAGGACAGCCACACTCCCAGCAAGCCTCATTCTTCTGCTGTTCCCCTCGGGCACTATCAGTTTTAAAGGTTCTCATATCACGCCAATTAAACATGCTGTCATTCTGCGAAACTGGCCTAGAGGACTCATTCAGTGTCAGATCTTGCAACATTTTAACCGTGCTCTGCAGATTTTTTACTTCTTATCGCAGCCCTTCTACCATAGTTACTAACGCTTGCAATTGCTCATCTCTTACAGTTCCCATACTTTCATTTATAATGCCACAAACTTTCGTGTTCAGGGGGCTGCGTTCCTTACAAGATCTCTAATTATCTCCAATTGAGACTCCAGGGTAATCGCGCCCTCTAAAGTGGCTGGCTTAACACTGCGCAAATGAATTCATGTATCAGCGCTACCTATTTTGGCAATAAAATGATCTCGAGCCAACAAATCTCTCGTAGTGCTGTCTACAAAGGGATATGCTTTATAGATGCATATATGCTTTATATGCATATATGCTTTATAGATGCATATATTAGTTACCAAACTCCCATGCCGTTTCAGTCGGCTCTTTCTTTACGAGAAGAAAAGCTTACTCGATTCCAATCAGCACTTTTACGCGGCTCTAAGCATTTACCCATTGCTGACTTTAATTGTGAAAAATTTCACCGAGCTTCATCAGGCAACCCACAATAAAGATCTCGTGCACGACCGGAGAGCAACAGGGACATAAACTTTCATTTAAGTTCATCATGCCACCCATTTATCCCCACAGCCATCTCAAACTGATCTACCCAATTTGACCATTCGCGTCCTGTCCCTGTAAATGTCTCAGGCATAAAAACAGGACAGGGCACAGCATTCATCTGCACGGGAACGTCAACATTTAATACTGGCATGGTGTTACTGTCGCTTGCACCCTCCGACAGCGGTTCTGACATCCTGACGGACACTAAACAAAATGTCAATAAGTTTTCAAAAAATCTATTTGATGCTTAACCCCACCACTGCCACTAGTGTAATGAACCTTATTGACATTTATGTCCGTCAGAAAAACACCACACACAATGTAACGTACAAGTAAGAAAATGCTTTATTTACTTTAAGAACAGGGGCAAATTAAATGCGGAAACCAGGGCGAGAGATAGAGACATCAAAGGCTACACGCGATAATCACGCCCATTCCTTTACACATAGTGAGCTTATCACATTACTACAACAGTCACATTACTCACTCGCCTCCCTCACTTATCACCTTTCACACACATAGCAGTCACACTCAACATACAACAGGCATAAACACAAATAAAGATTTTATAAGGACTTCCCTTCACACAGCCTTTGAGACCCACCAAAGGAGAAAGGCACCAGCTTCATCACACAGAGTAGAAAAGAGCGCATTTCCACGATCACACAGGCCTGCTATAGGATTCGTCGTTCGCAGTCTGGAGGAGGGGCCAGGATACTCAATTCATTCATAAAATGTGGAGACAAGGCGGGGCTAGACTCCACGACTCACCCCAACACATGACTTGGTAAGGAGAGAGGCTTAGGCCAAGGTAGTGGTCAACTAAACATTTATTATCCCCCCCTAATTCGACTATCTCGCATATGAAGCCCTGTCTGACTAACTATCTTCATCTCCGGAGGGCTTATTGCCCCCAAGAGGCAGCCCAGCAGAATCCACAACTCACCACCTCGGAGCTCGCGTCTCTTTCCTGCATGCCTCTTTTAAAGTCTCATCATAAGCGGTCCACAGGTGAATCCACTCAGGAAAATCACAACATTCCACACTATGTCTGTTTAACAGCTGCCTAGCAATAACTCCTGCCAGTACCCAAAACAATCCCAGAGTAATCTTCCCGAAAAAACCTAGCAAAACAATTACAACAACCTTCTAATCTACACCTAATATACACAATTGCAAAAGTAATTATGTGCAGTTACCATTCATATCTTGTCTTGCAACTGCGTGGTAACTCATACTAACATCTCAGAGCACTCTAACAACAATTTATGACTGATGTTGAGTTCACACTGCACGATTTTAGGTTTTGTAAAAACATTGACAAAAAGTCATGCAGTGTGAAAACATCTGTAATCTGACAATTTTGGAAATCATGCCGCGTGAACTCTGCATTAGTAACATCTTTGTTACCCTACCAGCAAAAAATATAAGGTCTGGCTGCAGACTGTGTGCATATGCAAGCTGAGACTGCAGGCATGTTTTTAATGTCTACACTTAACCTCGCCCCTAATCCTACCCCTGACAGTGATGTCTCAGACTGCATGTCTCAGCTTGCATGTGCAAATCTTCTATTGAAATTACCCTACATTTTAAACTTGCCTTCCATTTAAGTATAACATGCATAAGACCTAAAGCTAACATTTCAAGTTCATGTTGATGTACTTACCTATCTCCTTTCTATTTAGGATAGGTTCTCTAAGGGTCACTTTATCATGGATAGTGATACCTTCGTTATCAACAGTCAAGGAGTTATATCACTCGGGAGAGATGCCACCTTGGATAGAGAAACTAATGACCATTACACACTGGAGGTGCAAAGCTATCATAACTGTTTACAGAATGAGTATGAGTACTCATACTAAATATGATGCTTGCATTTTCAGGTAATCGCCGTAGACCAGCCTGTTGATGGTTTAAGCTCCACAGCTCAGGTCATCATCACTGTCCTGGACATCAACGACAACAACCCACAAATCCTTCCTCTGCCAGAGCCCATTGAGATTCAGGAAGGCAAATACACACAGACATCACCTGGGGAGGTGTGCAAAATTTCAGCCACAGATGCTGATATTGGAGATAATGGGCTTGTCACCTTCTCTACTTCTTCTTTGAGCAATTTCTTCAGTTGCAGTGATGTGAGTACCTAACTATAAAGCATGACAATGTATTGTTAGAAGTTCAGATCCTACTTAATTTTCTTACAAAAACATTCTCCCCATTAGGATGGGACTCTACAAGCTATCAGTGAGTTGGATCGGGAGATGCAAGATGTCTATGATGTGGTCATCACTGCTGTGGATCACGGGATACCACAGTTAAATGTAATTTTCTTTTCTTTGTGTGTTCGATTTGCCGGACTTGACTGGATACCTCCACAAATATGACAAACTAGTGTTTGAGTTTGTTGTAAAATGGGTAGCCATTCATGCTCCTATACATATGCTTATCAGGGTTGAGCGCTAACACTGAACCAGCCTTACAAAGAGTTCAGAATTGCTTAAAAACTACAAGTGTGTTGGAGCATTGATGGAACTGAACTGTACTGAAAAATTGCTCCCTTGAATCAGGATTGACAGTTTACTCTAAAGCAGAGGTATCTATCCTGCTTCAGTAGAGCTAATATCCTGCCCTTTTAAGCTCCATTTATTATTAAACACATCTGAACCAATAAATTAAGGTCTTGATAAGCATATTAGGAACTTCCATGAGTGTCAAGGCAAATTGGATTAAAAATCTGGATCCCCAAAACTGCGTTTTTTCTCTAAAGTAGGAGTAGGCAACCCTGCTCCTGTAAAGAAATCTTCAAGAAGAGATTAACTCAAAATTTAGTCTGATATACCTGAAAAAGGTATTCAAGGATTACCAGAAAGTTACAGATTGTTTAATCAATGTTGGAGCTAAACACTGCAGGGACGTAGATCTCAAGGGCCAAGAGTAACTTAGGTGCAGCAACGGTATATTTGTTGGAGGTCTTCCTTATATTTGACTGACAAGTTTCAGGTATTGAAGTCTATATCAACAAGCTAACATTTTGAATAAAGTCTGCTTGATTAGAAAGAGATTCAAGATGGTTCCATATGTGCTAATCAAAGAACAGGGATGTGAAACACTGCTGCATCAAACTGCATATCTACAATTCAACTGTTGTTATAAATGACAAAATGGTTTATTTGGTTGATTTCCCCTCAGAATATGACCACAGTGAGGGTCAGCATCACAGATGTCAATGACAATGCTCCAGTCTTCAGCTCAGAGACTTACAGCAGAAGTATTCTAATTAGAGATGCAAAGGTTGGAGAGTTGCTGCTGACAGTCTCTGCCACAGATAGAGATGCTGGAGACAATGCACTTATTACCTACAGGTAAACACAAGCTTCATTTTCACAATCAAGACATCAGACAAGATAAATATTTTTCAGAATCAATAAAGGAAACCTGATGCATTAATCTCATCTTTCTGTAGTTTCTCTGAAGTCTCCTCCATGGTTGCACTGGATGTTGAAACAGGAGACATCACTTTGACCTCTGACCTTAGTGAAGTCACAGAAGACACACTGCTAACCCTTAGTGTTATAGCAACAGATCATGGAACACCAGCACTATCTGATGAAGGTTTGGGTTTAGTTTGCACAAATTCTGTAGGAAATCTGGTATTAAATCAATGTGTGGAGTAAACAACAGTCATTACCAAGAGTTAGTTCAAACTGAGTACATTCCATGCGTAATATTTAAATGTTACCTGATGAACATCAAAGCTAACATCTTTGTTCTCTCTGTAGCCGAAGTCTTGATCAACTTCAAAATTGCTTCTCTCACTGAGAGTGTGTCTTTTGAGAGTTCCTCCTACAACTTTGCAATCAAGGAGAATGAACCCGAGGAGACAATAGTAGGCACGGTCAAGGCATTAACAGGGAGTCCACTGGTTACAGTCAACTATAACATGAAGTCACATGAGGACGTCTTCTCTGTGGATGCTGAGGGAACCATAAAAGCTCTAAAATCACTTGACAAGGAGGACGTGGAGTGGTATATCCTCACCGTAGAGGCTATAGACTCCAGAACACCTCCAAACACTGCAGAGACAACGGTATCATTCTCAGTATAAAACTCAGGCCACAAACAAACTCTATAGAAGCATGCAACGTTCATTTTGGCATCAACATTTTAGTCCAAATATTTAAAAATTCAAAAATCAAGACAAAAAATTGTCTTATTTTCAGAAATAATTGCCCAAAATCTGGCATTGGCATAAGAAAAATAATCTTGTTTTTCCTTTTGACATCAAATTATTTTGCTTACCCCTATGAAAGATCATTTTGCTTGTTTTAAGAAAACACTCACTTCATTTTGACATATCATTTTTTAAAACAAGACAGTATTTTTTGCTTGTCTAGAAAACGCTTGTTGATTTAAGAAGTCTTTAATATTTGGACTAGAAACACAACAAAACTCTAAGAAAAGCATATTTAAAGTAACAGATCTTTAAATTAAACATGTTATTGTTCATGGAGCTTTTTTGTGCATGAGGCTGTTAATTTGTCTTTGACAGTAATTGACCTACAACAATTGTTTAATGGAGTTGTATGCCCCATAAAAGCAACACACGAAATGTATCAAGTAATTTGCATTGACGGATTTAAGGAGTTTTTGTTTACGTACCTGTATAGAATGTGTTTCAGAACTAAGTCTTACTCTTCCAGCATCTCAAAGTTTCTTTTCTTAAAACAAAGCTGACCTTCAGCATTTTGACTTCTTTCAGGTCAGTGTTCAGGTTGAGAACGTGAATGAGGCTCCTGTGTTCGACGCTGAAAAATACACAGCTAACATTTTCAGTATTGCTCCATACAAATTCCCTATAGTGAAAGTGCAGGTAAATGTATAGGTGTATGGTTGCTTTTCTAAAAATGGACATAGAAATTGGATTTATATTATGTATAGTGGCTATGTACCTCTCAGGCATCAGACCCTGATGTGGACGAGAGCTCGGAACTGCAGTATTCACTGGTGAAGCCCACTTCTGTGCTGGATGTTGAGGCAAGCAGCGGTCAGCTTTACGTTCTGGATGTGTTCAGCGTTGTAGACCCTCTGGTCACCTATGAGGTTAAAGCCACTGATAAACATGGACTTTTCACGATGACGACAGTAGAGGTAAGCAGAAACGGATCAGGAAGAGAGAGAAAGAGAATGTTTGACTGTATCAGCACTGCTCAAAACAGCATGAGAAGAGCATAAAATGCAATTTAATTGGGTAAGGAGGAGAAATACAGACCAATCATCGCAAAGATTGAGTCCATATGTTTGTCACCCACAGGTACACATGAAAGAAAGCCGGTACGGTAACAGCGTCACTGTCATCTCTCTAAATCAGCCGGTGTACATAGTGGAAAAGATGATACCAGAGATAGAAGAGTGAGTCATTTCCGAAATATTGTTTAGTGAGGCATGACAACAGCATTGCTGAAGTAAAGTGTATTCAAAGAGAGAAAGTGGATGTTTGAAGAAATACAAAAATAAATGAATGTTTGTTTTACTCACCCTCGATGGTTTTCCAAACTTGTGTGCTGCTTTTTCTACATTACTTGTGGGCTATATTTCCAAACTGAAATTTATACCAATAATTTCTGAAAAGTTTATTTTAACAGCTGTTTGCTGATTTACAAATTGGACAGAATTTTGCATTGGTATTTTTTTTTATACCACACATACTCTAATAGTGTTTTTTTCTTCAGGTCCATGAAGACAGCTTTTGGCTGGACTGTGAAAATCCTCAGTGTGACAGCAGATGGTGGGAATAAGATACGGATTAATTCTCGAAAATCAACAGACAAGACTTACATTAGCTTTATCGCAATGGACTCCAGTGGTAGCATCATTGAAGCAGATGAAGTCAAAGAGTAAGTCGAACTAATATCCATCATTTTTAACAAAAAAATCACAGCATATAAGGATGCTAAAGATAAAGTTTTAGTAAGAAAACAAGTTCAAAACAAATATGCTTATAATGGTTAAAGTCAATAGTTTCATGAGCAGAGCTGACTTTATGCTCTTTAAAACTAAAGTTCCTCACTGGCATTGATAGATTCTTGAGTAATGTAGTTAAAACTGACCTTATTTCCTTTCTTTAAATATAAAAATATCTCTAACTGCTCTCAAGTCTATTGATTTAGCATCATGTTTGTACAAAGATACAAGTACAGGTTCTGATTTATACAAATATACAGTGAAGAATTAATCACATTTAAAACAAGCCTTTTATATACATTTAAATAGATTTTTGTTTTTACAAAAGTGATTCACTTTTGTGATCAATACTCGTATTAGGTATCACTTCAGAAATCATTTTAATGATCAAGAAAAATGTATTATTATTATTATAACTATCAGTTTTAATAAAAGTTGCGCTGCTAAATTGTTGTGACCATATTTTATCATTCAAAAGTACCATAATAATACTTGGATTTATCAAGGATGCATTAAATTGATCAAGATCAGTAAACAAATGTATAATGCTGCAACAGATTTAAGATGGCATATATACACCTGTTCTATACACGGTAAATAGGATAAGAATGTTACAGGACAGTATTCAAACTATTTTCACTCCCACAGGAAAATCTACACTGAGCATAAAGTTTTAGCATCTGAACTGGAGAAGATTTTTGGGACGGAAGTGAAAATCCAAGTGGAGGACAGTTCTGGAAACTTTGAAGGTTTCAGTAAAGAAGTCGTCATTACTCTAGCTGTTCTCCTGTCTTTGACCATTTTGGCGGCTGGGGTGCAACTGACTCTCTATATTATCAAGTAAGTTATTACTGACAGGTTTTTTTTTTAAGTATTTTGCTGGGTGGCAAACTTGCAGTCTGGTGTGTTTTTTGTTGGTTATTGTAAATATTTGCATGATTTTTTTTGTTTGTTTCTTTATTTGATTAAATGTTACAGTATATACTCAGGCTGAGCCTTTTATTCTGCATGCACAGCCAGTAGCTAAACAATTCTAAATATTGTATTTTAGATAACGTTTAGAATATTTTAGGTAACTGTAGTACTGTAGTTAATCCAGCTTTCCCCATCTCATGTTTTAGGAATAAATTTGATGACAAACAAAAGAAAATGGAAGGAGAAAAATCATATAAATTCAGTATTGAGCACCCTGTAAATTTTTGGTAAGTGCTGATAAATGTTAAAGATTAGCAGACTGTGTCTAGTTTAGACATATCGCTCTTACGTTTCAAATTCGAGTTAGACTAATGTGTTTTTAAGCAGATTTTAAAATGTTAAGGCCAATCTTAAAGAAAATGTTAGATGACTACCGTGTAAGACTAGTTAAAGCGGTTTACAAACAACAATAAAATCTGCAGTTGGTTTGTTTTGACATGTTTGACTAAACACGGCTTTCCTCTTGTTTAACAGAAAACCAGTATTGAGAGAGGTAAAGCACTTGCTATAATGATAACTCAATATTTGTTTAGCACATTTTTTATCAATATTTGTCAATTTTTCCATGTTTGCTCTGTGTCCTGTGTGTTTTACAGGTGTGACAGAATGGATGAATGTCACTGATTTCAGTAAAAGCAGCATCTCTGAGCTCTGATTCAGAGCACCTCAAAGTGTAATAAGACTTTATGTCTTGACTATGATGCATGTTTATGGAATATGGGACATGAAGCCATATCACTGCCACTTTATAATGAACTCAAATGATATATTTATATAAATATATTTATTATACTGAACAATATAGCTGTTAAGATTGAGTTCCTGTAACGCCTACAAAAAAACATGGTACAACGGTAAGATCATGTGGCTGATTCCCTGGGAATACAAAAAAAAAAGCCAAATGTATAGATATATGTAGAAGTTGTAAGTAGCTTTTGGCTGGGCTGTGAAAATCCTCCGTGTGACAGCAGATGGTGGGAATAAGATACTCATTAATTCTCGAAAATCTACTCCAGTGATTTGGAGTCATTGAAGCAGATGAATAATTATTATATAATCAGTTTTAATACAAGTTTTGCGGCTATATTGTTGTGACCAAATCTTATTTGAATTTGCATCCCTATTAGAATATAATAATAAAATGGGGCTGGGGTCATTTTTGCCTGTCAATCAAAAGGGATCAAAGTTATTTATTAAAGTTATTTATTTCACAATCAATCAATCAATCACAACAATAAACCAACCAACCAATTAACCACAACCAATCAACCACAACCAATCAACCACAACCAACCAACCAACCAACCAACCTCAACCAACCAACCAACCAACCAACCATCCACAACCAACTGGAGTGAAATTTAAAGTGAAACTAATGTTCTGTACCTTGAAATAAGTTCGGGAATAGCGCACGAGAGAGAGAGAGAAGTGAAAATTTTTCTTTCATTCTTGACATTGGAGATTGAATTAGGGGAGCTGCAGCTGTTATCTTCTTTTGGGTGTCTTGAATATGAGAGGTGTTTGATTTAATTTCTGTTTGATCCTGTTTGAAATTTGTATTCACCTGTGTGTGATTTTTAATTTGTGAAAAGTCAATTATAAAAGTTTGAAGGGCAGACTCTATGCCCTGGATGATGATAGTGCCGTTGTGGTATAAGTTTAGAGATAGGCTTCTTGATTCCTCATTCTCTTCAGCATCTTCAAATACTAGTATTTTTCTGCCTTTGCAGATCCCTCTTTTTGAGGTAAAGGCAAAATGTTGGCAGAAAGCAGTATGCCATAGTGGGCTGTTTTCAGTATAAAAGAGCAGGTTGTTTAGTTTACTGTGCTCATAGTCTGCAAATAGTGTTTCAGGTCTCTCCTTGATCTGCCTCTGTTGGTGGAGCAGTTTAGAGTGTTCAGAGCTCTTCTGAGGATAGATAAAGGGGCGGGGCCTGCATGCTGCAGTGGCCATTGCTGATTTTAAAATGTGAACAAACAACTGTGAAAACTGTCAATTTGTTTAATTTTGATTGTTCTTCTGTGAATTATTTATAATTGTAGATCAAAATATCAAAAATGTCCACAAAAATAAAATATTGATGAAAATCAGTGCGTAAATTGTAAAAACAAGACCAAAATAAGCATCTTCATTGATACTGCCATAAAATTCAGTAAAACTTTGTTAAAAGATGTTTTCTTATTTAAAATTTGTCAGAATTATTCTCTGATTTAAGCAAAACAATAATAATATAAAGTGAATTGCCGAATAATCAGGAGCTAATCTGCTGCTGCTCTCTCTCTCTCTCTCTCTGACCATTTTTTTTGAGAGAGAGAGCGAGAGAGAGAGAGAGAGAGAGAGAAATCGCACGAGGTAATCTGTTATGGCTGACTTATGATGTTCACCCTGTATGTTTAATAAATCACGGGTTAATACCTGCCGATTGAGCTCCGTGTGTCCTCCTTGCAACTAAGCCAAAGAACCCACGAGACTGCGAGTGGTGAGAACTGGAAAGTTTACATCTTAAGACCAACAAGCGTTACACAACTAACTACAACCAACAGAGTTTACCAGCACTGCAGGGTGTGAATTATCCATTGTTGTCATGTATCTTTACAGCCTGTTCAATTGCAGTTCCAGCAAGTTCAGCATAAAGCTTTTCAGATTTATCACAACAGATGAGTGGTTGCTATTAAAGCAAGAGTAAAGTTACAGCCATTACTGCAAAATAAACCCTGACTGGATGATCACATCACAACAGGCCCAGCCCTAACCAATTTGGTGCCCTAGGCTAAATTTCAGGTTGTGCCCAGTCACATCGCAGTTAATTCCACTGCTAGTGTATAGTCATAAGAAACTAAATAGCTTTTTGATCAACTACTACAAGCTGGGAAAACGTCAGAAAAATATGCCAATGCAATTCAAGAGTTCACACTTAGCTGATGATTGATTATAAGCAAGTTTGGCATGCATCAATGACCTCAAAAGGTCCTTGAGCCCTGGGCTCCCTCCTGTTTGCAGGGCGAGAGGGGAGCTTTGAGCTCAGGTAGATCTTGACAACTCCCGCCTTGATAAGAGCTGATAACTAAATGATTGCTATGAAGAGATATGCTGCTGGATGAGAGTTTGACTGTAGTGCTAAATTTCTATTGATCAATTCACTTGTAGTGCATGTTTTTGTAATGTGGGAGGAAACAGATCCCTACTGAAAAAACCAGCTTAAACCAGCCTAAGCTGGTTGGCTGGTTTTAGCTGGTTGACCAGCCTGGTTTAGAGGGGTTTTGGCCACTTCCAGGCTGGCTTCCAGCCAATTCCAGCCTGGTCTTAGCTGGTCAGGCTGGAAAATGACCAGCTAAAACCAGCTTGACCAGCCAGGTTTTGGCTGGGCTCCCAGCCTGGCTACTCTGGTCAAGTAGGTTTTAGCTGGTCATCTCCCAGCCTGACCAGCTAAGACCAGGCTGGAAATGGCTTGAAACCAGCCTGGAAGTGGCCAAAACCCCTCTAAAACCAGCCTGGTTGACCAGCTAAAACCAGCCAACCAGCCTAGGCTGGTTTAGGCTGTTTTTTTCAGTAGGGATATACTGAAGAATAAGACGAATGTGCAATAACAACTATACTTTAGCTTTACAGCGCTTGCGTCCAAGATGTATTCATTGATGGAAGCCTGATAACTGATCAAATGACAGAATATGTAAACTTAGTTTATATATATAACTAAATACGAATAATTAAAAGCCTGGGTGCTGGTCCACAGAAGGTTCTTATTTTGAGAGCGAAGTCACAAGCTTAGATTTGGTTGACCAATCAGAGGCAAATGGGCATTTCAGCACCGCCTACATGTGTATAATGAATTTTGAAGTCGTTTATCCATTTTCCCACCCTAAATTTAAATAATGAAAATGGAGCCAAAATCTTGTTTTTTTCGTTTTTTGTGAGCAAATGAAAAATGGCCGTTTTCTTCATTTTCCTTTTTTTGTTTGAAAACAGATATGGATTGGATGGAAGATACCCTGATTCCTCTGTTTTTGTCGCATTTTTCTTCCTCTTCTTTTCTTTTTTGCCTACCCTGCATACCAGACAGTTTGGGACATTTTGACATTTTGAGCTTGTTGACCGATCAAAAAACAAACACCGTGTAGCAGGTAAAGTCTAATTATTCGGATGAGGGAGGGGCATGTCTTAGGTGATTAGGCTATATTATCATTATTTAATACTACTACTACTTAGTAGGTTTTGCACTATGCAGTTAAATTAATATGGGCTTATTATTTAATGCGATAATATCAACTAGTTTTAAGAATAATGAAAGTTACACTTTTTTTTCCTTCCTCATTTCTGGCGCCCTTCTGGATGTACAGCGCCCTTAGCATTTGCCTATACTGCCTATGCCACGGGCCGGCCCTGTCATCACAACATCATCATCCTAAAGAGTTTAGTTTAATACACTATGAAAAATATGTTAGGTTGTTGTAGCACATCAATGGGTAGAATAAGGCAAAACCCCAAATACACTGTAAAAAGAATTATTGCTACCTTTTTTAGTTAATGTCAACTTACATTAATTAAACTGACTGAGAATATTAGGTTAAACTCTGTAAACCTTGAAAAATGTTGTTTAAGTCTGATTAACTTAATCAAAAAAGTTAACCCCTTTCAATATTATTTGCCCCTTTAAGCTATATTTTTTTCGATAGTCTACAGAAAAACCATTGTTATACAATGACTTGCCTAATTACCCTAACCTGCCTAGTTAATCTAATTAACCTAGTTAAGCCTTTAAATGTCACTATAAGCTGTAGAAATGAGTTAATAAAACTATTATGTATAGAAATGTGTTGAAAAAATCTGCTCTCCATTAAATAGAAAATGGGAGAAAAAATAAACAGGGGGCGAATAATTAAGGGGGCTAATAATTGTGGGGGCTAATAATTCTGTCTTCAACTATATATATCTATAGGAGCCTTCCTAACACTATAGTGTCAAAACAAACAGTAATAATTATATTAAACATTACAATCAATAATTAAACGAATAGAAATAAAGGTGTGGGTGGCAAAGATAAAGTATCTTTGGAGAAGTTTAATGTTCAACTAGGCTTTACAAAGAATTAAAAAATTTATATTAATAAATGTTTTTTATCCATCCAGATATAAAGCCAAATAAACCCTAAATAACAATCAAAACTCAAAATGCAAGTGCCCAGGTTAATTGAATAAATCATGGTCACGGTTAATACACATTAAGAAAAAAGTAGAAGATAATATATCAAAAGATTAAAACATGATTATTTCTAAGAGAAAAAACAAAAAATATGAATAAATAACAAACAAACTGAGAAATATGGGCGCTTTAGCACATCATCATTTGGTATTTTATTTATTTTGTTGATTTCCAGCAGATTGAATGAGGTTTGAGATTGAGTTGAAAACTGATGTGGGGCTTGAAGTGATGCATTATGTTGGACTTTGAACAACAGCCGAAACAGAACCAACATTTTCCCTGAGAAGCATTCTTCATTAGTCTTACTTTTCATATCTGGATTAAGCTCAGAAGACAGATAAATGGAAATTTAGCTTGTGTCAAGCAGATCTTGTTGCAGATCACTACCCTTATGATAAAAATATATACTTTAAGTTAACTTTATTAAGTATACTCAAATAATATAAGTATATTTTCAGTATACTTGATGTATTAACATCCATGTGCTGGTAAGTATACATCTGAAATAGCTCTTGGCTCTCTTTTAGTATATAAAATATCCTGTAAGTGTACTATACGTGGAATAGTAGTACAGTAGACACTTGTGTTTACAGTCTTTCATCTCTGTTTATACTTTAACAACTAAATGAACGCTTCAGTCTATTTAACTGATTGTATTTTAATTACGTTACAACATCAATGCTGTAAAAGGAACTTTATGAAATTAAAAACAGTCACATTACCTTTTCACTAGAAGTTTATTGGTGGCTGAAAACACCAGCTGTGCATATATAGCTCATTCAAACATATAAAAAATAACCAAAGCCACATCAAACTGCATGTGTTAGTTTTACATTATATTTTTATCACAGCACAGCCTTTAATGATTAAGCCATCAACATAAGATATCTATTTAGCCTTTGATTTGTTGCTGGTGTAATATAAAGATGATAATAGATCAGCTTAAATCATGTTTGATTGTGTTGGAAATAATATGATACACTGTAACAGAGCAAATTAACTAAAATCTGAGTCCCTTCAGTAGTACAGGGTATGAATGTTAACACAGAATCCATACTTTGAGTCTTTTGGGGTCTTTTTTCAGGAGAAAAAAAAGGAATAAATAAGTATAATATGCATTGCCATACAAGTTTAAAATACAATGTTACACCAAATGAATGGAATTACCTTTCTAAGTACCATTTACTTTCTATTTTAGTTTGTCCAGTGAACTAGAACAAGAAACAAGACCATAGACAAAATTCAGTTCAAGTGACCTAAAATGTCCCAGAAAATTTTTCCGACATCAGTCCTGGATTTCAGAACTCTTTGAAGCGAATAACCTTTGATACAGTAGTTTTTATAGCATATAATAAGGAACAGCTCAGACAATTATTCAACAAACATCCTTCACATCCTTCACATCTCACGCAAGATGCATTGACAACAATGAATTTAAGGAAAAGATTCTGGGAAACTAATTTTCTATTTTTTTATTTTATTTTAGCCAGTCTGCATGTCCACAGTGCTGGTAAGTCAAATTTATTCATCGCCATTTGAAGCTCCAATGCCACATTGAAAATACTATAGTACTAAATAAAATTTAAAAAGTAAAATGTTTTATAATGTATTTGTTATAGTACTTACAACATGTTGTTGATTAATGCTATATTGTAACAACTATAGTGAACAGGATAAACTGTAATAAATACTGTAGTATAATTTAGTTTTTCTTGCAGTAAACTGCGGTATATTGTAATAGAATATACCATACAGTTATAGTACTGTACTTCAGTACTGGGTCTTTTGTTTGTATTACTAAGTGTTGTAGAATCGCCACAACAGATAAGGTACTATATTATAATACCATCCAAAAATACAGTAGTATATAAAATAAATTACAAATTTAAAAATGTGTTTTTTTTCATATGGGATGTCTGCATGGGAGTCAGAACTGTCTATAACCTGACAATATGTTGGCAGCTGTCTGTAAATTAAATTTAGTTTGTTAGGATTTAGCTATCAAAAAAGAAAAGTCAGAGCAAACAGATCAACACTAAATCTGGTTCCACTTTATATTAGGTGGCCTTAACTACAGTAATATGTACTTGAACCTTTGTTACGATGTACATATTGCGTACATACATGTTTTACCCTAAGCCTACCCATTCCGCCAAACCTGTCCCTAACCCTACCTGTATCCCACCTCAAGAGCACCAGAAGTGTACTGCAATACATTATGAACATAGTCAGCACATTGTATTTATTTCTTTTTATGCAAGTGCATGTAGTTAAGGCCAGCTAATGTGAAGTGCGACCAGATTTAGTGTTGATCTGTTTGCTCTGGCGTTTCTTTTTTGGTGCATACGGTGTTCAGTAACATAAAATGTACAGTATCTCAATGAACGACGACTGATGAGGTGAGAAGGGTGGTTGTGTTATTTAACTAGCATTTTAGAAAAATGACCATGTTGTAAACTGTTTCATTCTGAAAACAATTACTTCTTGTTTAAGGTTACTCTAAGTTAGACTGTGAAACTGGAACTAATGCCTATGTAGGAAGAGTCCAGGAGGGATATGAAGGTGAGAAAAGATACGAGACAGAATACAGTACAACACCTTCACGATATATATTCATATTTCACACAACAACAAATCATATGCATTTTATTAATTGATTGTTATTGAAATTTTCAATTGATCAATAGGCATTATATTAATTGATAATTAATTTATACCACCTTTACTGAAATACCAAGAGAATTAATGGACCATTTAAAATATTGTAGTTACAATCACAATATGGCATCGCTTTCCTGTAATGAGTTTCTTTTATTGCATTTGAATACTTATGCACAGTTTTACATTCAGTTTTAAATAGTTAATAATTGTATTTGGTAACTAATTTAACACAAATGATGCAAGATCAATACCGGCAGCATCGATTATTTCAATGCGTTTTAAAATTATACCATTTACAGTATACATCTGTGTGCAATCTGGCTTACAGGAGACCTGGAGATTATTGATAATGTCCGACCTGATGATCGTTTGGTGCTGGAGCCATATTTTTTTCCAGTTGGCGTGACATTTCTAGAGCTGGTTCATTCTATGGGAGACTCATCTGCTACTGTACGAACCACCAAACCACTAGATGCTGAACAACTAAAGCAGGTTTGGTCCACTATTGTATTTGTTAGATATACACTGCAGCGGGGTGGATGAGATTCACCCTGTGTATCTTATGTCACTGGATATTGTGGGGCTGTCTTGGCTGACACGTCTCTACAATGTCGCATGGAGGTCAGGGACAGTACCTCTGGACTGGGAAACTGGGGTGGTGGTTCCCATTTTTACGAAAGGGGACCGGAGGGTGTGCTCCAACTATAGGGGAATCACACTCCTCAGCCTCCCTGGGAAAGTCTATGCCAGGGTACTGGAGAGGAGGATCTGGCTGATGGTTGAACCTAGGATCCAGGAGGAACAATGGATTTTTTTCCAGGCTGTGGCACACTGGACCAGCTCTATACCCTCACCAGGGTGCTCGAGGATTCATGGGAGTATGCCCAACCAGTCCACATGTGTTTTGTGGATTTGGTGAAGGCATTCGACTGTGTCCCTCGTGGCATTCTGTGGAGGGTGCTGTGGGAGTATAGGGTCAGAGGCGTTTGTTAAGGACTGTCTCTTCCTGTATGAACAGAGTAGAAGTTTGGTTCACATTGCCATCAATAAGTCAATGTTTCCAGTGCATGTGCTTCCATGGTGCTCCACCGGAAAAAGGTGGTTTTCTCCAGGTGGATGAGCTTAAGTATCTTGGGGTTTTGTTCACTAGTGAGGGAAGAATGGAACGTGAGATTGACAGGCAGATCGGTGCAGAGGCAGCAGTAATGCGGTCGATGTGTCGGTCCGTTGTGGTAAAGAAGGAGCTGAGCCGAAAGGCAAAGCTCTCGATTTGAATCTGGAATGTACTTTTAAAACTATATATACCTGGGAATTTATTCTTTAAAAATACCAAAAACAGGATACATATCTTTTTAATATCATATAAACAACCAGTTAAAAGTCTATTGGAAAGAAATGGCTCAAAAAAATCTTCTATTGGTGAATGTCATGAGGAATTTCAACACAGACTCATTGTGGATACGTAACTCTGTCTACAATTCTGGAGAGCACAAATAATGTAGCCAGAAGCAGTGGCAGATTTAGTCATGGACAATATAGGGCGATCGCCCAGGGCGGCATCTTGCTGGGGGACAGCACGAAGAGACAATGGGAGATAAAAAAACAAGCCCCAGTAAAAGCTTTGAGATACCATTTACTTTATGCAGGTATATTGATTCAGAGTGTTAATCCAAGAATAAAAACATTAGGCGCCGTTCACATTTAGCGTCTTTTGCATGCACAAGCTTGTTACTCTCTATGTGTAACTGAAACAACGCTGGTGAAATCAAACTGACGCATGCACGCAGAAAACGTTTCCTAAAATATGTGCATTTATGTGCTGTAAAACCAGAGTAACTGGTGTAACTTTTATGCAGAGGTGTCAGCACGCAGCGAGTTTTGCAAGTCGACAAAACTAAAGTTTATATGATGGTGATCTTATTTTGACTAAGCATGGCTATGAAGCAGAAAGGAGGGATAATGAGTCAAGTAGGTAAGACTTTCTCAGCCATGAGTTGGGTCAAAGACAACAGATAATTCCTTTAGTTTTTTTTTTTATTCTATAGAGTTGTCAATAATATTCATGCAAAAGATTTCTTAAGTGATCTTTGCATATCACTTTAGTTGTGTCTTTCTTGTTTTCCAGTTACATTCAGGATTGATTTCTGTTATTTATTTAGAATAATAATTGTATATTAATAATAATATTGGGCGGTATATTGGCCAGTACTGGGTTGCGGCTGGAAGGGCATCTGTATGGGGTGGTTCACCCAGGGTGCCATTTAAACTAGAACCGCCACTGACCAGAGGTACGTCTGTCTGCATTTCATCTTTAAAATGATTGCTATGGCGCGGTATGACACTGCTGACAGCTTCTGTTCCATTTCACGCTACCGCTGACTGCTTTCCTCCATATGAACAGCTTTTCCAAGGTTACTAGCTTGTCCAGTGACCGCGCTGACTGCGATGACAGGGTTTGAGTTCGGCAAAAAATGGTTTCAGAAACTAGGTAAAACAAAAGCAAAAAAATAAAAATAAAACTAATAATTAAACAACAGGCTGAAAACGGCATGGTGAATTACGCGGCCACACCGTCTTTTCTTTTTCTAGATAGCTTTTGAAAACACTGTGGGTTGAGTTTAGGGAAAGAGGTGGGTGGGTCAGTCGTCAGCAAGTTGGCCTGGGGTGCATTTCCGAAAACCGTCGTTAGCCAACTAAGGTCGCAAGTTGCATCGTTATAAACAGTTTGTTGATTTGGCGTTTCCCAAATCCGTCGTTCCAACAAACATTCGCAAACTGCGTAGCAAACTTCTATGCTTGCAACTTCTGGAGCTGTAGTTAGAAACATAGTTCCTGGCTGTACTCTATTGCCAGTTATGCCCCCTATGCACTATTCATTTACAAAATTCTAACATTTAAACTTAGAATGATTTTTTAAAAGCATTAAAGTCATCTCTCTTAGGTGTAATTTGCTTTTAAAGTATTTTTACAGTTCAGTTTTAGCGAACTTCATGTTTACTATTGTTCCCTTCGCAGTGCACTTTGAAAACATTGATGTCATTTTGAACACAGCCTCATGATGAAAGCTATATGTGACCTATTATTTAAAATTTGTTACGTCTACAAAGCTTGTGAAAACATAGCATACGTAAATTCTTTTAATTTATAGTAGGTTATTTATTAAGTATCTGTACTGTATATGACATGGGTCTGTTGGTTAGAAAATTTCTACAGTGGTTTGCATGCGTCCAATAGTAAAAGTAGACTTTTTAAAAAAATAAATAAACAAACAATATCCTACTTAATAATGATAATTATAATAATAATAATTGTCGTCATTATTAACATCATCACTAATAGTATTATTAAAGTGGGATTTTTTTTCATTTCCTAATAAATAATAAATATTGAATTTTATTTCTTAATAAATTGCCTCATTATTTATCTATATGATTTATATATGATATTAGAATACACATTAACTTTTGTAAGTGTTAAATTAGAATAGAATATGGAATATTCCTAATAATATTTGTAAAGTAAAAATTCGCTCTATATGTGCCATTTACATATATTTCAATTAATATGGAAAGCGAGTGCATGTTTTTACCAAAACTGTTGGACTTTTTTTATGCGTGCGCATGTAAAACAATATAATTTGCACCAAATTATGTCTAATCTTCTCTAAAAAAGTTGTTACCACCTCGTTTACAGCATCATTATGGGCGTTATAACTTACATGGTTGAAACGATGGATCTGCAACAAAGAAATTACGGGTTTTGGGAAACACTCCTCACTACATTGTTCTTTTCCCAAACGATGCATCATACTTTGATAGTTCAGCAGCGAGTTACGTCGTTGTTTGGGAAGCGCACCTCCGGTCGGCTGAAGTGTATATTGCGCCCTCTGGTGGATTTACAGGACGTGCAAACGAAATTTGAGATCAAAAAGGGCACACAGCCGCCTCTGGTGGATTTGCAAAAACAAAAACTGCGAATGTAACGCAGGACAGCTAGTAAGTGCTGTGCAAGTAAACCTCACTCCTCTGACCTCTAATGGTACTCTAGCGACATACGCTGGAGGCCATGGTCTTTAGCCTACTTGTTAGAGCAACAGACTCCCATGCGGAAGTAGGACCGGCGGGGTTACACGAGCAGACGTATCTCCAGTTACGTATTTCGCTGAACCCAGAAATGTAGACCTGAGTACGTATCCTTATATGAGTACGGTTGTTTAATTTGTGTTGCTTTTATTTATACGTGTCTGGAGATTAATTGGTGAGATATTTAACCCTTTGTATGGCAGGATCAAATTAAATTAAAATACTTATGAATGTAAAAAGATTGTATCTGGTGACCTATCTGGTATCTATATTGTGTGTCCTTTTGTTTTATGTTGTCATTTGAAAGTGTTTTTTGTTCTGTTTTGTTTGAAAAATCCATGTACTGCGCATCCATGATGTAAATCTCCCATTCCAGCACATCACAAAGCTGGATTGAGACCTGATGAATTTGGTGGACATTTGAGTTTAGTGATCATACTGTCATTTTCCAGAAACCAGTTTGAGATGATTTAGCTTTGTGGCACACATTATCATAACTATAATCACTACATATGTACATATGTGAAGTGAAGTGGACGCTGATAAGGGAGGTGCGGAGCCAAATGCAGGGTTTATGATGCAGAGAATGGTCAGGCAAGCAACAGTGAACACAGGAGCAAAGAGATATATACGGGCAATCCAGAGTCGTGGTTGATAAACAGGCAAATGGCCAGTACAGGCAGGCAGCAGGCAACTTAAACAAACAAAACAACAAAGCAAAGGCAAGGCAAACGTGTCGTAATGTTCACAAACAGTATAACAAGACTCAGCAATGAGAGTGCCAAAGTGAGCCGTATATATACGAGTAGTGTAATCAGTCCATAAGCAGCATCAGCTGTGTTAGTCTAATCAATAGAGACTTGGAGCAGGTGTGTGTGTGTTGCATCATTGGAACTTGTAGTCCATATAAAAGCATATTTGTAGTTCTATGTGATCTGTGAGTTTACCAGTGATCTGTAAGGATTAGATTGCTGGTGATTGTGAGAAATACATCATTATTAATTTAATGTACTGTTATGGTAAAGTGTTACCAGCATAAGTACCTAATAAAGTTGCCGGTGAGTATATTTAAGGTAACAATGCATTGATTTTTGTTCTTATTTCCTCCTTACAGTCAGGAGGGAACTTGTTTTATTCAGTCACCTGCTCAAACACAGGGGTATGTATATTTATACAATAACATTATTTAATCATTCAGTATGACTTAAATCGTTTTAGAAATAATGTATTAAGCATTCATTATCATATTCAGAAAAAAAACACCAGAATAAAAGAAGTTGAGGACATCAATGACAACCCTCCGATCTTCGAGAGCAAAGCATACAGCGCGACAGTGTCTGAGGTGCGTAATGTCACATCTTTGTGTGTTTGATCAATGAGAAATCAGATATTTCTGAGTAATCCTTATGTTTGTCTTCCAGACACTGGCTGTGGGTTCAGATGTGCTCAGGGTAAAAGCTGAAGATAAAGATATCTCTCCAGGAAACAACAGAATTACATATTCTATATTGGTGCGTCTATACTAAATCTCTTGTATTTAAAATATTACTAACACAATAGGCTTCCACAAAACTCGATAGTTCATTTTTAACCATACTGTTTTGATTTACGTCACATTTCCTGACAGCCTCCAGCACCAGAGGACTTAGAAGTGAGAAGTGATGGAAATATCAGGTTATTGAATCACCTGAACTACAACAACTTTCAGCAGTACATCTTCACAGTGGAAGCTCAAGTAAAGACAAATTCTCAGACATCCTACTAGACTAGTCTCTATATGTACCCAAGAAAAACTTAAATCTGCAATTTTTACTCAAGCTTAAGTTGTTCCTTATTTAATTTAATTTTCAGAATGTTCGAGCTATGGCTGCACGGTATTGGAAAAACTGACATTGCAATATTTTATTTGTCTGTGATACATTTTGAGATATTGTATATAATTTCAGCAGATGAAATTAATATTGTAAAGAACTTCCAAAATATTGAGTAATAAACTGTAAAATGACATATGTAGTATCCATTGTATATATATATATATATATATATATATATATATATATATATATATATATACAGTTAAAGTCAGAATTATTCGCCCCGCTTTGTTTTTTTTTTTTTATATATATTTATTTTCCAAATGATGTTTAACAAAGCAAGGAAATTTTCACAGTATGTCTGATAATATTTTTTCGTTTTATTTGTTTTGTTTCGGGTAAAATAAAAGCAGTTTTTAATTATTAAAAACCATTTTAAGGTCAAAATGATTAGCCCCTTTAAGTAACCTGCTTAGTTAACCTAATGAACCTAGTTAAGCCTTTAAATGTCACCTTCAGCTGTATAAAAGTGTCTTGAAAAATATCTAGTCAAATTTTATTTACTGTCATCATGGCAAAGATAAAAGAAATCAGTGATTAGAAATGAGTTATTAAAACTATTATGTTTAGAAATGTGTTGAAAAAATCTTTTCTCCGTTCAACCGAAAGTAGGGAGTAAAATTAATAGGTGGCTAATAATTCAGGGGGGCTAATAATTCTGACTTCAACTGTATGTATATACAGTATATATATATATATATATATATATATATATATATATATATATATATATATATATATATATATATATATATATATATATATATATATATATATATATGTAGTTGAAGTTAGACAGTAGTTCTGTCTGGTTCTTAAATCTGATGAGTCGTAAGATATTTTGCCAGTAACAGCACACAAAGGCTTCTTCATCTTTGTGTATTACTCCGCCCACATACAAGCAGAGGACGCTCTACAGTTTGACAAATATTCCTGCTGTTAGGCAACATAATGTACTTTTGAGACTTTTTTTAGTCAAGAATGTAGTTGTTTAGATTGCAACTATGCAGTTTATTTATAAGGAAAGTGCCTATTTCAAAATATTTATAATTTCTGAGAGACAGCACATCGGCGGCCATTAAAGACAGTTGATGTTGTCTATCCACAAAATGGCACCAGGACCGCAAAATAAGCCCTTGCTTAGAAGATTAAAACTGCATGTTTTCTAACTACAGCTGATCAAATCATTATTAAACTGGTAAGTGATATTCTAAGTCGATCTCTCTCTTTTGTTTAGATTGCATCTATGCAGTTTATTTATAAGGACAGTGCCTATTTTAATACAGTTACTTTCTTATATCGGTTCTCAACAGTGTTATTCAGAGACCTCACCCCCGAACACCCCCTCCTTATTGCAAACACAACAGCAGTCTGGTAGTGATTGCGTTGGTTTTTTCGGGGTTAATTATTGTGATAATGTAACAGTCGCTTAATGTTTGATATGCATTGTATATAAATGTCATGTCCCCTTTAAGAGGACTTCTTCTGTGGTTGTTTTACGTTTGAGATGTAAGCAAGCATGTATGGGAGCTCAGTTCAGTTCTTTTACAGTCTATGGTTCTGGCGAGCTCTGAAGAGAAGTGTGTGATGTTCGCTCTACCGATGTATCATTCTTTTATTTCAATAATGTTACATTTTATTTTGCGACGGATGTTTGAGTGTGTTTTTCTTTTTCTTTTTCCTACTCATTGTCGTTGACTGGCATGTATGTAGTCGACAGCACTTGGGAGAAACGCATTTGGGCCAATAGGAAGAGCGAAATAGTTTCTGTCTCCTTTTTTCATTCCTAAAAGTCTCCGGGTAAATGCAGGGACACCTAGCACCTGTCACAATACCGACGGCAACAGAGAAATACTGTAGACTGTAATAGACTGTAGGGAGATATCTCTGTAGACGGATGGCATTTCATGTCACGTTCAGCCTTATAATCTTAAAATGTCAGCAAAATCAGCTGTTTTGTTATCACTTTAGACATTACGCTAGAGAATCATTCAAACACTAGCTCTAAAGTGACGTTGGTGAAATAGTAACGACTTCTGCTGTTCTGACGTCAGCTGCAGATGTAAATGAATGGCGGAAGAAAGTAGTTCCTAATACAAAAGGGTTTTTAGACTCTCTGTGTTTGATTTTCTTTTTTTATATACACGATTATGCCATCAAACTGTTGTATAAACGCAATGTCACACTCGTACTGTAGCAGTCCGACATGGCTGTATACATATTTACACACATACTAAAATACAATCAAACTTTGTTAAAGTTAAAACATTATAATTTCTTGTGCATTAATGCTTTAAATGCTTACTCAATCAGAGGTCTTAAAAACACAAACACAATCAGCTGTGGATCTTGGTCAACCATAATCCTGCCTCAACATTGCAGATGTTCAAGCAACTATAAATGTAATGTGGTGGATTTTAATACAACGCTGTTTGTTTTTCAGGATCCAGGAGGACTCCGTGACACCACCGCCGTTACAATAACTATTGAAGACTATGACAATCTAAACCCTTATTTTGATCACATCCTCTACAAGGCAACCATTGAGGAAAATGAGGTAACAGAGGACAAGATCAATGCTTTAAAAACAAGTGTGTTAAAAAAAAATAAAACCCTCCATGTCGTTTCTGCCCATGCACAGATCGGACATTTCTCAGATGTCACTCCTGAGGCTATAAAAGCTCAAGATGGCGACACGGGCATTAATGAGCCTGTGGTTTACAGCATAACAACAGGTACTGTTAACAGAAGATTTACAATTCACTTACAGCACACAGACTACTACAAGCTAATTGCTAGATCTAGTGATTAAATACAAATTTTAAATCTGAATATATAGAAGAATGCAAAAGTTTCTGTAGTAGTAGATGTCGTTGGTATAGTGGTATCAGAAGTAGTAGAGGTGTTGTCGTAGTAGTAGTAGTAGTAGTAGTAGTATCCGAAGTAGTAGAGTTGTCGATGTAGATGTTGTAGTAGCAGTCATGCAATAGTTTCTGTAGTAGTAGATGTTGTTGGTATAGTGGTATTAGAAGTAGTAGAGGTGTTGTAGTAGTAGTAGTAGTAGTAGTATTAGTAGTAGTAGTAGTTGTTGTTGTTGTTGTCAGGGTAGTAGTATCAGAAGTAGTGACAAGTAGTTGTCAATGTAGATGTTGTAGTCATTGCTATAGTAGTATCAGTAGTAGTAGACGTTGTTGTAGTACTATCAATTGTAGTAGACGTTGTTGTAGTAGTATCAGTTGTAGTAGATGTTGCAGTAGTATCAGTAGTAGTAGATGTTGTAGTAGACGTTGTTGTAGTAGTATCAGTTGTAGTAGACGTTGTTGTAGTAGCATCAATTGTAGTAGACGTTGCAGTAGTATCAGTAGTAGTAGATGTTGTAGTAGTATCAGAAGGAGTAGATGTTGTTGTAGTAGAATCAGTTGTAGTAGTAGTCGTTGCTGTAGTATCAGTAGTAGTAGATGTTGTAGTAGTATCAATTGTAGCAGACGTTGTTGTTGTAGAATCAGTTGTAGTAGACGCTGTTGTAGCAGTATCAGTTGTAGTAGACGTTGCAGTAGTATCAGTAGTAGTAGACATTGTAATGTTAGTAGTCGTGGTTGTGGCTGTAGTAGCAGCAGTTGTAACATTAGTAACTTTCTGTAGTAGTAGTAGTAGTTGCTGTACTACTTGTGATTTATTATCATTGTTGTTGTCAGTTATTATTACTGTTGTCCTTTCCTTTACTGTCATTATTACTATTATACATTACAAGCATTGTTGTTACTCCTTACCACTGACTGGTTTCTTTCTATCTGTTTTATTTATATCTATGATACTTGCTTCATTTATTGACTGTTATTGTCCCTTATGTATGTACTCTGACCTGTCCACCAAGTTACCTTTACATGAACACACACACACACACACACGCACACGCGCACACGCGCACACGCGCACACGCACACGCACTTGCCAGTACCTGACTGTATTGTTGTTGTTTTTGTTTCTTGTTGTTTTTGTTGATGTTTTATTTTCTTTGCATTTGTATGATCCCAGTTTGTGTACCCTTTGCATGTTCTAATAAAAAAAGAAAGAATAAAACTAATCTTACACACAGGACGAGTTTGAGGACAAAAATCTGACAAATGTCTGAAATACAAGTTTTTCTTTCATATATATTGGTAATACAAATATATAAGAAGAAGAATTGACTCTGGTCCATTGAATTAGAAAATAATGCACACCTGCTCCTGTTCTGCTTGATTTAAATCAGACATTATAGAGTAGTGTGCTAAAAGAATCATTATAATTAATTTTGACACTGTTTGAGAGAAAGATAACTGAAATTTTATAAACAATTCATTTTCATAACTATACAAATATTAACCAAGCACTACATAGAAAACACCAAATTTTCATCAAAAACAGAAAACAAAGCTTCCCGACAACACCAAATCATTTCAAAAGTTCTTCCATGGTTTTATCAAATTTAAGATCAATCAACACCATTGATTTTATTAATGTCAAAGAAAAAAAACAATCAACAACACAACACAGTCTCAAAACTCTTAGAGAGAGAAAGAGAGGGAGTATTTTTTGTACATCTGTACAGCGTCTTTCTACTAACAATGAACTGTATATTTACTTAAAAACACCTTGTTGCTTGGAAATATAATACTTCAGTACTGAAGTGGAGCAACGTTGATATCAAATTTCTGTACTTTGACCTTAACTTGTTTATGTGAGTGCTGCACGATCTTTGATCTGAGTAAGAGTTAATACTAACCTAATTTACATTCCAGCCAATATCGCATGTATTGATTCTGTATAAGTTTATTAATAAGTATTACTCCAGCACATGCATGTACAGTATTATAATACAAAATATTTTGATTTGATTCTGATAATGAAAAAGCTGTTTATCAACATGGGTGAAACGGTGGCTCAGTGGTTAGCACAATCGCCTCACAGCAAGAAAGTCACTGGTTCGAGTCCCGGCTGGGTCAGTTGGTATTTCTGTGTGTATAGTTTGCATGTTCTCCCCATGTTGGCGTGGGTTTCCTCAGGGTGCGCTGGTTTCCCCCACAGTCCAAACACATGCGTTATAGGGGAATTGAACTAAAGTGGCCGTAGTGTTTGCGTGTGAATGAGTGTGTATGTTTCAGCTGAAAGAGCATCCACTGTCTAAAACATATGCTGGACAAGTTGGCGGTTCATTCGGATGTGGCAAACCCTGATGAATAAAGGGATTATTTCGACTACTGTCGAAGGAAAATGAATGAATGTTTATCAACATATCTGTTTCAGTCATTCCAAGTGAATATCAGAGCAACTTTGATATCAACCCAAACAGTGGAGTCATTTCTGTGACAACAGCACTGGACAGAGAGGAGATTGACCAGATAACCCTGTACATACAGGTATCAGAGCTTTCTTAAAACATTTGTTAGGTTGATGCTATGAATTGGAACAGATTTCAGTAATCATATATATTTTTTAAATATAGGCAGCTCAGCAAGACGATCTCAGTAAGAAAGCAAACACTGTGGTAATCATCACTATTGAGGATGTGAATGAAAACCCGCCCACTTTTGACCAGGATGAGTACATTGTATCTATTCCAGAAAATTCAGCACAGGACCAGTGTGTGCTTCAGACAGTAGTCACTGACCTGGTATGGATCCTGAAAACTTCATGTGGTCATCGTTTGTATGAATAAATTAACCAAAGCTTATGAGCAAACAATAGGCTAATGCTAACTTTTGCCTAACTATAAAATCAAGCATCCAGTGCTTTCTTGCAATAACAACTACAGGTAGTAATTCACTTCCAACGGCTTGGAACGTTTTAGCAGTGGCTTATGCTGATTATACATTTTGAGCAATGTTGCTTGGCAAGTTTCCTATTAAGAATGGGCAACAATATTGTTTCTGCACTGCAGCCCTTTGCCCTAATTAGTTGCTGCAGTGAAGTACAGCACCCAGGATTTTGTTAGACTACTCACAGACTTTGTGACTACAGCAACAGAGTTCTCAATAAAGAATCCTGCTAGAAGAAATTTGATTTTTATGAACTCCTTTTTTGTATGTGTGTGTGTGTGTGTGTACATTTAGGATGGGTTCTCTAAGGGTCACTTTATCATGGATAGTGATACCTTCGTTATCAACAATCAAGGAGTTATATCCCTCAAGAGCGATGCCACCTTGGATAGAGAAACTAATGACCATTACACGCTAGAGGTGCAAAGCTATCATAACTGTTTACAAAATGAGTATGAGTACTCATACTAAATATGATGCTTACATTTTCAGGTAATCGCCGTAGACCAGCCTGTTGATGGTTTAAGCTCCACAGCTCAGGTCATCATCACTGTCCTGGACATTAACGACAACAACCCACAATTCCTTCCTCTGCCAGAGCCCATTGAGATTCAGGAAGGCAAATACACTCAGTCATCCCCTGGGGAGGTGTGCAAAATTTCAGCCACAGATGCTGATATTGGAGTTAATGGACTACTCACCATCACCATTTCCACTTACAACAATTTCTTCAGTTTCAGCAATGTGAGTACCTGATTTTAAAGAACTACTTAGAGGTTCATATCTCACATCATTTACTTTAAAAATGCTCATTTTATTCCCCTCATCAGGATGGGACTCTACAAGCTGTCAGTGAATTGGATCGGGAGATGCAAGATGTCTATGATGTGGTCATTGTTGCTGCAGATCATGGGACCCCACAGTTAAATGTAAAGTATTAATCTCCATTTTTTGGCAGCTAATTTGGAATTCATTCTGTTGAGATTTCACTTATACTAATATTTAATTAAATTATTGGTCATAACTTAACCAAATGAATGGAAACTAAATAGTAGTAAGCTGTCATCATTTAAATAAGTGACGTTTTTTAATAAACTAATTTCGAGAGGATCACATGCCTATGATTGCTTGCGGCCGGTCCTGCATTATTCAATTTATGATTCACCAATCAGAAGATTCCTAAACCACTATAAATACCCTAAGTTCAATATCACAGCCATCTTCATTTTGAAGAATCCCCCCTTCCACCCCTACTTCTCCTCCTTTCCTAGATGGGTGGCACGGTGGCCCAGTGGTTAGCACTGTTGCCTCACAGCAAGAACGTCACTGGTTCTAGTCCTTACCAAGCCAGCCGACGTTTCTGTGCGGAGTTTACACGTTCTCCCCCGTGCTCGCGTGGGTTTCCCCCGGGTTCCCCGGTTTCTTTCCACCGTCTAAAAACATGCGACTTAAGTTAATTGACTAATCCAAATCAGCACCATAGACATGCTCCTAGTAAGTAGTTATCTCTTAAGAACAATCACTATCTGTTCATTAGCTACTACAGCAGGGGAGTTCTCGAGATCTACCTGAGCTCATACTCCCCTCTCGCCTTGCAAACAGGAGGGAGCCCCGGGCTCGAGGATCTTATGAGCTCAGGGCTCTCTCCCAGGACAGCATGCCAAACAAGCTTTATAATCAATCATCAGCTAAGTGTGAACTCTTGAATGAAATGAAATATGTCATGGAAACAAATTTTTTTAAATGTTTTATTCACCCACCTCACTGAGTAATTTTGCTTTAATGGTCATCTAATCTAATAGACATCTAAAGAAGACAAAATTTGGGCTGTCAGTGAAAAGAACAGCTAAAACAGCTACACATCTAAAAACAGCTCACAACTAGAACAGTCATCAAATGCACAAATTAGACATTACTCAGTCCTGCCTATTTAATTACTCTAAAGTCAATTTTTGGACTATTGCTAGATGTATATTAGATTTTCACTTACAGCGCAAATTTGGTGTTGTCAAGACATCTATTGTTAGACATCTATTAGAAGTATTTTAGCACATAACCACACTCAAAAATGCTTCCATATAATGTTTAAGATTTCTCAAAAAGGCAGTGACCCAATATCTGTATAATGTCTTGATGTAAAATGCTTAGTCTGTTAGCATACTACAAATACATACTACTTGTCTGATTGTCCATTGTTTTCCAAATTTTAGCATCATTACATTACAGATCAAGGCAAACTTTAATGTTGGTCACATTCTATCTAAGGAGCACTGCACGAAATTGCTAATAATTTTCTATGGATTTACACCAAATACACGTAATTAACAGATTATATTCAGATTAAAACTACCACTAAGCATACAGAAAAAAAAAAATAATAATAATAATAATAATAAAAAATAAAAAAGATACGGTCACACCAAACTTTCATTGAAAAAATGTTCTGTGCATATGGTCAATTGAATAGCAAATTTCGCCGGTTTATAAGTGAAGAGGAAGGGGGGGGGGTGAAGATGGCATGTCCTAGGGAGATCATAACCGGTTCTAATGTTGAGGAAGGAGAGGGGGGGGGGGGGTGAGAGAAGGCATGTCTTTAGGAGATTATAACCGGTTTATAAGTGAAGAGGGAGGGGCGGCTGTTGGGAGTTCGGGGGCTGGGGGGGCACGCCGTTGCAAAACTGCCCAAATTTTCACTACACGCCTATGTCATTTTTTTACCCGCACAATCAAATTCAAAACTGCCCAATTTATCAGGAAACTGCCAAATCTGGCAACCCTGCTTACCAACATATTTCATGTAGCCTCAAAGATTATATTATCCCAGTTGTATTTGGGTCATTGTCTTAAGTATATTGCAAGTAATTCCACACATATAGTTACTAAACCTAATAACAGTTATGGGTACAATATGGGTATGTCTGTTACAAATAATTTTTTTTTTGGTTGATTTCCCCTCAGAATATGACCACAGTGAGAGTCAGCATCACAGATGTCAATGACAATGCTCCAGTCTTCAGCTCAGAGACTTACAGCAGAAGTATTCTGATTAGAGATGCAAAGGTTGGAGAGTTGCTGCTGACAGTCTCTGCCACAGATAGAGATGCTGGAAACAATGCACTTATTACCTACAGGTAAACGCAAGCTTCATTTTCACAATCAAGACATCAGATAAGATTCCTATTAAAAAAGTATTAATATTTTTTAGAATCAATAAAGGAAACCTGATGCATTACTGTCATCTTTCTGTAGTTTCTCTGAGGTCTCCTCCATGGTTGCACTGGATGTTGAAACAGGAGACATCACTTTGACCTCTGACCTTAGTGAAGTCATAGAAGACACACTGTTAACCCTTAGTGTTATAGCAACAGATCATGGAACACCAGCACTATCTGATGAAGGTTTGGGTTTTGAATTTTTTAGGGAATCTGGTGTTAAATCAACATATGAAGTAAACAGCAGTTATTACCAAGAGTTAGTTCATACCTAGTACATTCCATGTATAGTATAATAATGTTACCTGATGAACGTCAAAGCTAAAATCTTTGTTCTCTCTGTAGCTGAAGTCTTGATCCACTTCAAAATCGCTTCTCTCACTGAGAGTGTGTCTTTTGAGAGTTCCTCCTACAACTTTGCAATCAAGGAGAATGAACCCGAGGAGACAATAATAGGCACGGTCAAGGCATTAACAGGGAGTCCACTGGTTACAGTCAACTATAACATGAAGTCACATGAAGACATCTTCTCTGTGGATGCTGAGGGAACCATAAAAGCTCTAAAATCACTTGACAAGGAGGACGTGGAGTGGTACATCCTCACCGTAGAGGCTATAGACTCCAGAACACCTCCAAACACTGCAGAGTCAACGGTATCATTCTCAGTACAAACTCAGGCCACAAACAAACTCTATAGAAGCATGCAACGTTCATTTTGGCATCAACATGCCTTCTTATAGTTATTGAAGTGCACTGCAAAAATACTTTTCTTATTTAGAGTTTAGGTCTTGTCCAAATATCAAAAAATTCAAAAATCAAGACAAAAAATAGTTTTATTTTCAGAAATAATTGCCCAAAATCTGGCATTGGCATAAGAAAAATAATCTTGTTTTTCCTTTTGACATCAAATTATTTTGCTTACCCCTAATGGAAGATCATTTTGCTTGTTTTAAGAAAACACTCACTTCATTTTGACATATCATTTTTTAAAACAAGACAGTATTTTTTGCTTATCTAAAAACTGCTTCTTGATTTAAGAATTCTTTGATATTTGGACTAGAAACAATACAAAAGTCTAAGAAAAGCATATTTAAAGTAACAGATCTTTAAATTGAACATGTTATTATTCATTGAGCTTTTTTATGCATGAGGGCTGTTAATTTGTCTTTGAAAGCAGTTGACCTACAACAATTGTTCTTAATGGGGCTGTATTCCCCAAAAAGGCAACACATGAAATGTAATGAGTAATTTGGATTGACATGGAAAAATTTAAGTTTTTGTTTACATACTTGCATAGGATGTGTTTCATACCTAAGTCAACACTTTCAGGAACAAAGTGAAAGTTTCTTTTCTTAAAACAAAGCTGACATTCAACATTTTGACTTCTTTCAGGTCAGTGTTCAGGTTGAGAACGTGAATGAGGCTCCTGTGTTTGACGCTGGAAAATATACCGCTGAGATTTTCAATATTGCTCCATACAAATTCCCTATAGTAAAAGTCCAGGTAAGTGTTTCAGTGTATGGGTGCTTTTCTAAAATGGACATAGAAATTGCATTTATATTACGCATAGTGGCATTTAGGCGACACGGTGGTGCAGTGGGTAGCATGTTTGCCTCACAGCAAGAAGGTCACTGGTTTGAGCCTCAGCTGGGTCAGTTGGCATTTCTGTGTGGAGTTTGCATGTTCTCCCCATGTTTGCGTGGGTTTCCTCTGGGTGCTCCGGTTTCCCCCACAAGTTCAAATCACCTGTGCTACAGGTGAATTGGGTATGCTAAAATTAACCGTAATAAGTGTGTGTGTGTGTGTGTGTGCGGCTGGAAGGACATCCGCTGCGTAAAACATATAAGTTGGCGGTTCATTCCACTGTGGCGACCCCAGAGTAATAAAGGGTCTAAGCCGCAAAGAAAATGAAATGAAATAGTGGCATTTACTGAGGCATCGCTGCTTACTCATACTTACTACCGGGTGTAGGAAGGATTTGTTCAATGCCTTAACCCTCATTTTCTACAACAGATATGTAGTAGTGTGTTTAAATCATGTTTCCTGTTAAAGAGAGGTGAGTTTTTAAAGTGATCAGACTCCCTAATAAATGAAAACACAAGACAAGGCTCAGATATGTGCAGTATACAGTATATCAGAGCTGTCATAAGGCTAGAATAACTTATTATTTATATTTCCGTCTTTTGGATGAGACATTAAACCGACGTTCTGACTCTTTGTGGTCATTAAAAATCCTACGGCACTTCTTGTAAATAGCAGAGGTGCAAAACCTGGCCGAAATCCCTCCATCTGACCTAAGATTATTTTGATTACGCTATTGGCAAATTGTTTTCATTGTTGTGAGGAAAAACTCACTTAATATTGGCATATTATTTCTGAATACGGGACAATATTTGTTACTAGTTTAAAAAATGCATCTTGGTTTAAGAACTTTTAGATATTTGAACTAGACACAAGACAAAAAAAATGTAAATATGAAAACCATTTTTTGCAGTGTGGTGAGGAGAGACCTCCTTACATGACTGTAAATCCCTTTGAATGTATGCCCATACACAATCAGTGCACTATAAAAATGTACATTACATTACATATTTTGTTGTAATAAACTCTTAAAAATGAAGATTCTTGATTATCACAGGTGGCTCCATGAAAACCAAAGAGCCTTATCATTCCACAACAATGTCTTTAAAACAAAAAAATCTATCAAGTTCTTATATACCATTTTCTTGGATGGTATAGAATAACAGAAAAGAAAAAAAACGTTAATTTCAATAGTTTAAATATGGATTCTGCATGTTGCTCAGATCCTGATGTGGATGAGAGCATAGATATGCAGTGTTCACTGGTAAAGCCCACTCCCTAGAACTTCCCCAGAACAGCATAGAATATTCTTAGAACATTTCTAAAACCCCATAGAATATTCACAGAACAACCAAGAACATTCCTAAAACCCCATAGAATATTCACAGAACAACCAAGAACATTTCTAAAACCCCATAGAATATTCACAGAACAACCAAGAACATTCCTAGAACCCCATAGAATATTCACAGAACAACCAAGAACATTCCTAGAACCCCATAGAATATTCACAGAACAACCAAGAACATTTCTAGAACACCTCAGAACATTCTCAGAACAACCAAGAACATTTCTAAAACCCCATAGAATATTCACAGAACAACCAAGAACATTTCTAGAACACCTCAGAATATTCTCAGAACAACCAAGAACATTTCTAAAACCCCATAGAATATTCACAGAACAACCAAGAACATTTCTAAAACCCCATAGAATATTCACAGAACAACCAAAAACATTTCTAAAACCCCATAGAATATTCACAGAACAACCAAGAACATTCATGGAACACCTCAGAACATTCTCAGAACAACCAAGAACATTCTTAAAACACCCTAGAAGATTCCTAGAACACCTTAGGAACTGCATAGCAACATTTATCAACAGTAATGCAGTGTTTGCTATATATGGATTGTTCATTTCATGTACCTCAGTGGTTGGATGCTATGTACCCCTCAGGCATCAGACCCTGATGTGGACGAGAGCTCGGAACTGCAGTATTCACTGGTGAAGCCCACTTCTGTTCTGGATGTTGAGGCAAGCACCGGTCAGCTCTACGTTCTGGATACGTCCAGTGTTGTAGATTCCCTGGTCACCTATGAGGTTAAAGCCACTGATAAACATGGACTTTTCACAATGACAACAGTAGAGGTAAGCAGAAATGGATCAGGAAGAGAGAGAAAGAGAATGCTTTGACTGTATCAGTACTGCTCAAAACAGCATGAAAAGAGCATAAAATGCAATTTAATTGGGTAAGGAGGAGAAATACAGACCAATCATTGCAAAGATTGAGTCCACATGTTTGTCACCCACAGGTACACATGAAAGAAAGCCGGTACGGTAACAGCGTCACTGTCATCTCTCTAAATCAGCCGGTGTACATAGTGGAAAAGATGATACCAGAGATAGAAGAGTGAGTCATTTCTGTTCATTACTGAAATATTGTTTTAGTGAGGCATGATGAGAGCATTGCTGAAGTAAAGTGTATTCAAAGAGAGAAAGTGGATGTTTAAAGAAGGATGAATGTAAAAACGCATTTGTTTTACTCACCATCGATGGTTTTCCAGACTTGTGTGCTGCCATTTTCCTACATTACTTGAGGGCTATATTTCCAAGTCTTCTTAAGTCACATAATCATTTTGTCTGTTGAACAAACTGATATTTATACCAATCATTTCTGAAAAGTTAACCGAGCTGTTAAGTTTGCTGATTTACAAATTGGACAGAATTTTGCATTGGTATTTTTTTTTATACCACACATACTCTAATAGTGTTTTTTTCTTCAGGTCCATGAAGACAGCTTTTGGCTGGACTGTGAAAATCCTCAGTGTGACAGCAGATGGTGGGAATAAGATACGGATTAATTCTCGAAAATCAACTGACAAGACTTACGTTAGCTTTATCGCAATGGACTCCAGTAGTAGCATCATTGAAGCAGATGAAGTCAAAGAGTAAGTCGAACTAATATCCATCATTTTTAACAAAAAAAATCACAGCATATAAGGATGCTAAAGATAAAGTTTTAGTAAGAAAACAAGTTCAAAACAAATATGCTTATAATGGTTAAAGTCAATAGTTTCATGAGCAGAGCTGACTTTATGCTCTTTAAAACTAAAATTCCTCACTTACATTGATAGATTCTTGAGTAATGTAGTTACAACTGATAAATTTTTTTTATCTCTAACTGCGCCCAAGTCTATTGATTTAGCAACCATATTTGTTCAAGACAAGTATAAGTTCTGATAAAGCATACAGTGAAGAATTAATCACATTTAAAATAAGCCTTTTTATATACATTTAAATGGTATTTTTTATACAAAAGTGATTTACTCTTGTGATGCAAAGCAGAATATTTGCATCAATACTCATATTTAGTATCACTTCAGAAATCATTTTAATGATCAAGAAAAATTTATTAATATTATTATTATTATAATTAAAATCAATTTTAATAAAAGTTGCGCTGCTATATTGTTGTGACCATATTTTATCATTCAAAAGTACCATAATAATACTTGGATTCATCAAGGATGCATTAAATTGATCAAGATCAGTAAACAAATGTATAATGCTGCAACAGATTTAAGATGGCATAAATACACCTGTTCTATACACAGTAAATAGGATAAGAATGTTACAGGACAGTATTCAAACTATATTCACTCCCACAGGAAAATCTACACTGAGCATAAAGTTTTAACATCTGAACTGGAGAAGATTTTTGGGATAGAAGTGAAAATCCAAGTAGAGGACAGTTCTGGAAACTTTGAAGGTTTCAGTGAAGAAGTCGTCATTACTCTAGCTGTTCTCCTGTCTTTGACCATTTTGGCGGCTGGGGTGTCACTGACTGTCTATATTATCAAGTAAGTTATTACTGACAGTTTTTTAAATATATATAAACTGTTCAAAATATTAAGGGAACACTTAAACAATTCAATCTAACTCTAAATTTAATTTTGCTGGGTGGCAAACATGCAGTCTGGTGTGTTTTTTGTTGGTTATTGTAAATATTTGCATGATTTTTTTTGTTTTGTTTCTTTATTTGATTGAATGTTACAGTATATACTCAGGCTGAGCCTTTTATTCTGCATGCACAGCCAGTAGCTAAACAATTCTGAATATTGTATTTTAGATAACGTTTAGAATATTTTAGGTAACTGTAGTACTGTAGTTAATCCAGCTTTCCCCATCTCATGTTTTAGGAATAAATTTGATGACAAACAAAAGAAAATGGAAGAAGAAAAATCATGTAGAAGGAGTATTGACAACCCTGGAAATTTTTGGTAAGTGCTGATAAATGTTAAAGATTAGCAGACTGTGTCTAGTTTAGACATATCGCTCTTACGTTTCAAATTCGAGTTAGACTAATGTGTTTTTAAGCAGATTTTAAAATGTTAAGGCCAATCTTAAAGAAAATGTTAGATGACTACCTTATAAGACTAGTTAAAGCGGTTTACAAACAACAATAAAATCTGCAGTTAGTTTGTTTTGACATGTTTGACTAAACACGGCTTTCCTCTGTTTAACAGAAAACCAGTATTGAGAGAGGTAAAGCACTTGCTATAATGATAAATCAATATTTGTTTAGCACATTTTTTATCAATATTTGTCAGTTTTTCCATGTTTGCTCTGTGTCCTGTGTGTTTTACAGGTGTGACAGAATGGATGAATGACACTGATTTCAGTAAAAGCAGCATCTCTGAGCTCTGATTCAGAGCACCTCAAAGTGTAATAAGACTTTATGTCTTGATTATGATGCACGTTTATGGAATATGGGACATGAAGCCATATCACTGCCACTTTATAATGAACTCAAATGATATATTTATATAAATATATTTATTATACTGAAAAATAGAGCTGTTAAGCTGTAACGCCTACAGAAAAACATGGTACAACGGTAAGATCATGTGGCTGATTCCCTGGGAATAAAAAAAAACTGCCAAATGTATAGATATATGTAATTTTCTGCGTGAGAGAAGCTGTCTGTGATGAACACATGCAGCTTTATTAGATAAAGCACAGTCAAAAATACACGCAGGGTCAAACACCAGTGATGGAAAATGTCCCCAAAAATTTTTTTTAAAAAACGTTGGAAAAAATATTAAACCAGGATAATAGACGGTGAGGACAGCTGAAAGTTGCTGCATGGGATTATTGGAAATAAAATAAAAGAGTCGACCTCTGGTGGTGAATGTGATGAATGACAAAGACTGTATTCATAACGTCAAACAGTACAAATGAGGAGTATGACAGTATATAAATTACACTGGTGCAATTAACGTGTCGAAATCACCTCATCCCATTGTCATTTTGAAGCGAAGACTGCATTCATTTTTGAATAATGGTCTCATAATAGCATTGCTAAATGAAGAAATTTAGGTGCTTGCCTTGGTTAGATACATGATGGTTTTGTTTGAAAATTCATAATACAAAAAAAATGTATATATATATATATATATATATATATATATATATATATATATATATATATATATATATATATATATATATGTATATATATATATATATATAATAAATGATATATAATTGCTACTGCAGCTAATGCATTTCATTTATTGTATTCTGTGTAAAATGGTGAAAGTTTTCTATATTTTTAATAAAGATATGTTACACAGTTCCTTTAATCTCATTTCATAAATTGTGTTATGTCTGTCTATCAAAGGTACATAAAATACATTTATGATCTCTCAGCTTTCTTACACTAGAGGGTAGTGTTGCGGTTTGTGTGTGAAAAAGATCAACAAATTTATAAAGCACTAAATCACTCGAGTGGGAATTATTTCTGAACTCACACAAACGCCTTCATTATATATACTGATGTTCTTTCAGGAATGTAGACATTGCAATGTCTGGTTGAGTTGTGTTACTCAACAACAGTGAACTCCTAACTGATAATGAAGCTTGAGAGCTAATATATAATGATGCTAAATGCTAATTTGAATTTGCACCCCTATTGGTATTTAATAATAAAATGGGGTTGGGGGAATTTTTCCCATCAATCAAAAGGGATCAACGTTTTATTTCACAACCAATCAATCAATCAACCAATCAAACCATCATTTAACCAACCCCAACCAATCAACCACAACAAACCAACCACAACCAACATATCAAACAACCAACCACAACCAACCACCCTCAACCAAACAACAAACTAAGCACAACCAACCAACCAACCAACCAACTAACTAACCAACCTCAACCAATCACAACCAGCTGACCAACCTTAACCAACCAACCAACTCTGCATGTTTTTACAGTGTACTGTATAGATTTAATGAAACGATAACGTTGGTGTATAATTATTGTTTTAGTAAATTTCCAAATCTGTGATGTAAAATGATTGAAGTAAGACACACGTTTCTCATATTAATATACATTGAGTTTAAAGTGAACGACCTTTGATTTGTTCTGTGATATCACTTAAATGTTGGCGTTATATATCACATTGGTTCTGATAAAAGGCTCTTAACTAGTGAATGATAAGATAATCATTGAGTACCTTTTGGCAGCAGCAACACCGAATAAGCGATATCGAGTTTACCAGCACTGCAGGGTGTGAATTACCCATTGTTGTCATGTATCTTTACAGCCTGTTCAGCTGCAGGTCAAAGTCCAGCATAAAGCTTTACAGATTTATCACAACAGATGAGTGGTTGCTATTAAAGCAAGAGTAAAGTTACAGCCATTATTGCAAAATAAACCCTGACTGGATGATCACATCACAACATCTTCATCATCCTAAAGAGGTTTAGTTTAATCCACTGTCAAAAATATGGTTGTAAATTTAATCTTTTCAATTAAATTTAAATCACATGGTTTAACCCAGTGGTTGAATTTGTCCATAATTAACCCAATATTCGGTTACAACAACCCAACATTTTTAGACTCTATACCAGGAGTGTCCAAACTCAGTCCTGGAGGGCCGATGTCCTGGAGAGTTTATCTCCAACTTGCTTCAACACACCTGCCAGGAAGTTGCTAGTATATCTAGTAAGAGCTTGATTGGCTGCTTTAGGTGTGTTTGATTAGGGTTGGAGCTAAACTCTCCTGGACCCCGACCCTCCAGGACCGAGTTTAAACACCCCTGCTCTATCCTGTCTGATTGTCTATCCATTGGTTCTGTGGCTGCAAATGCCTTGTTGATGCCAGAGGTCCGAGGAGAATGGCCAGATTGGTTCCAGCTGATAGAAAGGCAACAGCAACTCAAATAACCACTCGTTACAACTGAGGTCTGAAGAAGAGCATCTCTGAACAACATGTCCAACCTTGAGGCGGATGGGCTACAGCAGCAGCAGACCACACCGGGTGCCACGCCTGTCAGCTAAGAACAGGAAACTGAAGCTACAATTCACAGAGGCTCACCAAACCTGGACAATAGAAGATTGGAGAAATGATGCCTGGTCTGATGGGTCTCCATTTCTGCTGTGACATTCTGATGGTAGGGTCAGAATTTGCCATCAACAACATGAAAGCATGGATCCATCCTGCCTTGTATCAATGGTTCAGGCTGCTGCTGGTGGTGTAATGGAGTGGTGGATTATTTCTTGGCACACTTTGGGCCCATTAGTACCAATTGAACATCGTGTCAACACCACTCAGACTGGTTTCTTGAACGTGACAATGAGTTCACTGTACTCAAATGGCCTCCACAGTCACCAGATCTCAATCCAATAGGGATGTGGTGGAACAGGAGATTCACATCATGGATGTGCAGCTGACAAATCTGCAGCAACTGCGTGATGCTATCTTGTCAATATGGAGCAAAATCTCTGAGGAATATTTCCAGTACCTTGTTGAATCTATGCCACAAAGGGTTAAGGCAGTTCTGAAGGCAAAAGTGGGTCCAACCCGGTACTAGTAAGGTGTACCTAATAAAGTGGCCAGTGAGTGTAAATGAAACACATCATATGTAATCAGCTGCCATTGACAACAGCGCAATCCTTTGGTGGTCATTTAACATGAGAAAACGCAGCGACCAATAAGAGTCAAGTATTCTCTAAGATCGTATAATAATAAACAAACCCAGGTGACTGAAACCACTGCACGAGTATGAGCGAGAGACCAAGATAAAACTTAATAACAAAGCTCCAGAATGTTAGATATCCTCACATAAACTCAGATTATTCCTGTTAAGCCCCTCCCACATGCTGTCAATCCTGCATTATTGGCCTCTTATGAAGCACCTTTGATACCTCTGCACAACCAGGGGTCATAACTGTTTATGGCATACAATAAAGAAGAGCTCAGAGAGATGTTACACAAGAAATAAGCACTCTCTTCACCGTCAGCAGGCAGAACACAGGCAGCATTGACTGTGAGTTACGGGAAAGATGGCCTTATATTATATTTTATTTATTTTAGTCTGTCTGCATGTTCACAGCGCAAGAAGCAGTCCCGGTAAGTCAGATTTATTTAATTTTTTTGTCCCAGTGTAATAGGAAGAGATATAGAACATATATAGAGTATTAGTAACATTGTTCATTAAAAATACTGTAATAGTACTTACTAGTGTTTATGAACCACACTATATAAAAGTGTATTATACTGTATCGCTAATGTCAACTGATAAACTGTTGTTACTACAGAAAACTGTGGTGTGTTGTAATACTACATACCCTATAGAAAAACTACAGTATTGCGTGACATTAATATACAATAGTTATTGTGTTTCCATAGCAACTGTAGAATCACCACAATAGATTTTTGAGTACTTTACTATAGTATAGCTGCTTTAGAGCACTACAGTGTTTACTATTAATTACTACAGTATTTTTTAGCTCTTGTGAACTAATAAAGTTTAATAAATACTGCTGTATACTTTAGCTTTTACTATACTCTAAAAAACGTTGAGTTATACATTTAACCCAATGGTTGAGTTAAACATATTTGGTGCTTTGTTAGGTTATTTTTAACCTTTATAAGGTTATTTAATAATAACTCAACCAGTTGGGTTAAATATTTGGTGCTTTGTTGGGTTATTTTTAACCTATTGAGGTTATTTATTTAATAACTCAACCAGTTGGGTTGAAATTTAGAATTTCAACAGTCAACTGATTTAACTGACACAGAACAGCTGCATTAATATGTGTAAGTAATGTTGTTTTTGCTTTATAAAGTTTAAGCTCTAACGCAATAATGTTGTTGTTATTTTTTTATCAAATGCTTCTCCATGTCGTGATTTTTATATTCGTTTCACCAGCACTCTTAATTATTGATGATACAAACGCACGCTTCATAGCCAATAAAATGCTTTCTCTACCTCCCGTGTTCATCTCTACAGTTTTTTTTGTTTTGTTTAGTTTTTTAGTTGGGAAGGTGCTATAATAACCTATAGTTGGGTTATATGTTGGTGTATTTTTAACCCAACTATTTTAACAGAGTATAATAAATTGTGGTGTATTGTGATATTACACACCCTATAGAATAAAACTACAGTATTAGATGATTTGTTTATGCTACTATAGTTGCTGTGATACCATAGCAACTGTAGAATCATCACAACAGATTATTGAGTACTTTAGTATAGTTCTAGAGCACTACAGTGTTTAGTATTAAATACTACTGTATTTTGTTTTAGCTCTTGTGAACTAATAAAGTGTAATTAATACTGCCGTATACTTTAGTTTTTACTACAGTAAACTGTGGTGTAATATTATATACACACATAGAAAACTACAGTATTGGGTGATTTGTGTTACTATAGTTGTTGTGTTTCCATAGCAACTGTAGAATCACCACAACAGATTAATTTGAGTCTTTTACTATAGTATAGTTCCAAAGCACTACAGTATTTACTATTAATTTCTACAGTATTTTTTCACGTAAACTAATATTACATAATTACACAATCTGAAGCTAATGAATGAGCAGAAATATTAATTTTAAATAATGAACTTTAAAACTGTTTAAATGTACAGCGGTGTAAATAAGTATTGAACATGTCATGTTTTTCTGGGAATAATAGTTCTAATGGAGCTGTTAACATGAAATTGAAGCAGATTTTGGTAAAAACTCAAACAATACAAACAAAAATAAAACAAAACAAAACAAAAAAAATCTGAAAAATTAGTGGTGTATAATAACTATGGAATGACAGGAGGAGAAAGCACTGATCTATTGAACTGTATTTAATACTTTATATTTAAGGCTTTTTTGGTGATGGCAGATTAAAGCCGCTCATATAGAGAATGAAGTCACGTGTTGCTCAGGTGTGAGTTTCTCACAGACTTCAACGGTGTAAAAATCTTGATGGTTCTGTGAGTCTCGTCTATCAAATCTGAGCTTTATTTTGTATTTTCTATTGGATTCGGGACAGGTGATTGGCTGGGCCATTCCACAGCTTGATTTTCTTTCTCTGAAAGCATTTGACTTCACGTCAACGGCACCTTTAGAAATATGGTTTCTGAAATGGTGACGTTTTCAATGCTTATTGTCCTCACTGTACATCACTATTTATCATTATATTATGTGATTTAATGTGGTTTGTAATACTTTATTTAAGCTTTTAGTAGATTATTATGTCTTTAAATCAAATTTCTATTTCAGTTTCTACAGAGATAAACTGTGTAAGCGGCACTGGAAGTGATTTCAATATAGGCAGCATTTTGGAGGGATATGAAGGTGAAACTTAATCTAGTTCACAGTATTATGAGTCCTTTCTCATTAAACAGCAACAACTATTACAAAAAAAACGTTAATATTATCTCTACAGGAGATATAGAGGTAATTTCTAATATCAGGCCTGAAGATCGGCTGAAACTGGAGTCACATCGATTTCCTGTCGGTGTGGAATTTCTGGAGCTGGTTTATTCTGATGGAGAATCGACCGCTACTGTACGGACAACTAAACCACTGGACGCTGATGAAATAAAGCAGGTTTGTTTAACCCCCAGTTTATTACAATATTAAAGTGTCTAAACTAGATATGTAATATGATGTCATGTCGCTTATGTGAAATATATTTAATAAACTGTAAATATCTAATATAAAGGTTTTGCACTGCTAATGTAAAATTTAAATAGATTACAGTATAATTAAAATAGCAGTAAAGATACATTACTGTAAAAAGAAGTTGTGGCAGTTGTTTGCGCAAACTAAAGAGCAGGTGGAAGGAGGTTTTTGATATGGTGGTGGCGGCTGGTGCGGCACGAACTGTAGACTGAGAAGGGGGATTATACTGGGCGTAGGGCAGGTGCGCGAACTGATGACTGAGGAGCGGGAGGCGGGGGGTGTGGTGGTGGAATTCCGGGACTTTTCCGGGAGACAGAACAAAACGGGAGATGGGTCTGAAATACGGGAGTGTTGGCAGGTATGGTATATTATTGTAAAAAAAAAAAATTTTAGATATCGTACCATAAATTGAGGTTTCAGTAGAGATGAATTACTGTAAAACAGTTTCAGTATAGATTTATTATAGTAAAATTAAATTTCGATAGAGATATATTACCGTAAAATGAAGTTTCAGTAGAGATATATTACAGTAAAAGAAAGTTTCAGTAGAAATATTTTACCATAAAAACACATTTAAGTATAGGTATATTACTGTAAAATTAAGTTTTAGCAGATATATTACTGTAAAATGAGGTTTCAGTGGATATATATACTATAAAAGAAAGTTTCAGTAGAGATATTTTACCATAAAAACACATTTAAGTATAGGTATATTACTGTAAAAATAAGTTTTGGCAGATATATTACCGTAAAATGAGGTTTCAGTAGAGATATATTACTGTAAAAAAGCTTCAGTATAGATATATTATTGTAAAAATAAGATTCGGTGGAGATATATTACCCTAAAATTAAGTTTCAGTACAGATATTTTACCATAAAAAATACATTTTAGTATAGTTATATTACTGTAAAAAGCTTCTATATATATATTACAGTACAAAATTTTCTGGTAGTGATATTTTACTGTAAAAAAGTTTTAGTGAGAGATATTTTACCGTAAAATGAAGTTTCAGTAGAGACGAATTACAGTAAAAATGTTTAAATATTTTACGGTAGAAAAAAGTTTGATTAAAGATACATTACAGTAAAAAGATGTTGTTGAGAGATATTTTGCTGTAAAAAATAAGCTGTGGTAAAGCTGTTTTACTGAAATTGAAAGGACCCACTACTGTAAAACACATTTACAGGTAATTTACAGATACAATGGTGATGTCAATAAATTACAATAAATTGTCAGATATCAATATCGTGTGTCAAACCTGTAAGCTATGCTCATTGTTTTTAAATGCATATTTTTATGTCTTTTTAAAATTTTTGATATGAAGTTTATTTGCAAACATAACTACATTTTTTTCCGAGTTATCTGTTATCTCATATATATATATATATATATACTCTTTGTATATGAAATATTTTCATCTGAAATTGTGACATTTGTCCTTTTCTTATGATTCGGCTCTTCTAGTATGGAGGGAATTTGTATTATTCAGTCACCTGCCAAAACACACTGGTATGTTTGTTTAAATAGCACTATAACTAATTCATTGAGTAAGACACAGAGCATTATAGAAATGAAGCATCGTAAAGTCTTAACATCAGAATCTACATTTCAGATGAGAAACAACAGAGTACTTTTAGTTGAGGACATCAATGACAACCCTCCGATCTTCGAGAGCAAAACATACAATACCGCAATTTCAGAAGTACGTATGGTCACAGCTGCAGTGTGTTTAGACCTGATATATGTTAGTAAACACTGTGTTTTTTGCAGACAACGCCTGTGGGTTCAGATGTGATCAGGGTAATAGCTAATGATGCAGATGCTTCTCCAGAAAACAACAGAATTTCATATTCTATACTGGTGAGTCTGAACTCTTTTTAATACATTTCTAACTGCATTGTGAAAGGTTTATCCTGTATCTATAACTTTATTTCAATATGCTTTACCAGATAACTTTGAAGTGAGAAGTGATGGAATTTATTAATTTTAACATTCAATATAAAAGATTTTGCAAGTGTAAAATTTTAACAAATTACAATAAAAGTTCTATAATAATGTTATACTGTGAAATTATTACTGAGATATATTACTGTAAAAAAGCTTTGGTATGAATATGTTACAGTAAAAGCAATTTCGTTAACTTTAGAGATATATTGCTGTAAAATGAAGTTTTAGTAAAGATATATTACAGTAGAAAAGGTTTAGTACAGGTTGTTTACCATAAAAAACACTTCAGTATAGAAATATTACTATAAAATAAGCTTTAGGATGGATAAAATACAGTAAAAATACATTTCGGCAGAGAAATACAGTAAAAATACATTTTGGTAGAGAAATACAGTAAAAAGAAGCTTCAGTTTACCTATATTACAGTAAAAAGTCTCAGCAGATATATTACAGTAAAAAAGTTTCAGTACAAATATTTTACCATAAACAAATGTTTCAGTAGAGATATATTACTGTAAAAAAGCTTTGGTATGACTATATTACAGTCAAAAGTTTTGGTAGATATATATTACCGTAAAATGAAGTTTCAGCAGAGATATATATACAGTAAAAAAATTTCAGTGAAGACATTTTACCATAAACATTGTGTAAAAGGTTTATGTATATACTGTATTCATATCCTCATTTTACTTCATCGCTTCCTGTCAATTAACAGCCTCCAGCACCAGCTGACTTTGAAATGAGAAATGACGGAAACATCAGATTATTGAATCCCCTGAACTACAACAACTTTCAGCAGTACGCCTTCACCGTGGAAGCTCAAGTAAAGACCAACTCTCTGACCCTACAACTGTGTTTTTCTCGCAACTTGAGTACATGTATTTCACTTCATAGACCTCCACAACATGCAAACTGTCACAATTGTTAACAAATTCACACCTCTTACATCTTCCATATGTGCAAACAGGTAGTACACAAACTAATCTGCTCATGTGACACTGATATAATTTAAAGGAACACACCACTTTTTTGGAAAATAAACTCCTTTTTCAAATCACCTAGAGGTAAACCTAATAATAAAGGAATTTGTTTTTCACTGTACGTGGTATATATGGCAGCAAAGTTCCTTGATTATTATGCTGGAATGAGAGAATAGTTCCATATCGACCTAGAAAACAGCAACTTGTCATTTTCGATTAGTCTTAGTACACAATCTAACTACAAAAGAGTCAAGTTTTAAATGGGAAAATGATTGAAAATGCTAATGGTCTAATCTGATTCAATGATCTATGCTAAGCTAAGCTAAAAGTGCTCCTATCAGACCTGTTCATCGGCTAAATGGATTTAAACACGGTAATACTCAACTCTTTAACTCTAGGGGACTTGTATAATTAGCCTTTGATCATAAAAATCTATTATTTAATTGAGAAAAAGGGTTTCAACCTTTAGAACTACTAGAAATCAACCTTTAGAACAGGCATGTCCAAGCTCGGTCCTGGAGGGCCGGTGTCCTGCAAAGTTTAGTTTCAACCCCAATCAGACACACCTGGGCTAGCTAATCAAGCTCTTACTGGGCTTTCTAGAAACATCCTTGCAGGTGTGTTGGGGCAAGTTGGAGCTAAAATCTGCAGGACACCGGCCCTCCAGGACCGAGTTTGGACACCCCTGCTTTAGAACTACTAGAAATAAATAAATCAAAAACACCATAAATTGATTAAGTGATCTATACCTCAAAGCAATAGATTACAGATAAAACTCATGTAATCACTTATGGAATACAAAAGAAGATGCTTAGTAGAATGTTCAAGCTGTTTTTTTCCTCATAGGAAAGTGAATTTGGACTATGTTTCCAGTTTTGGATGCACTATAATTTTAAAAGGTAGAAATTATAGAAACAAACGCTGTTTGTTTTTCAGGATTCAGGAGGACTCAGTGACACCACAACCGTTACAATAACCATTGAAGACTATGACAATCTAAACCCTTATTTTGATCACAGTCTCTACAAGGCAACCATTGAGGAAAATCAGGTAACAGAGAACAAGATCAATGCTTTAAAAACACGTGTGTTAAAAAAAAGTAAAACCCTCCATGTCTTTTCTGCCCATGCACAGATCGGACATTTTTCAGACGTCACTCCTGAGGCTATAAAAGCTCAAGATGGCGACACAGGCATCAACACGCCTGTAGTTTACAGCCTAACAACAGGTACTGTTAACAGAAGATTTACAATCCACTTGTATGACATGTGTCCTAATCTAAACAACCTCCTCCACCCATTTTAAAGTGTAATATTGTGACAGATGTGAGAGAGATCTTGTAAGTATCGATAGTACGGAGCTTATGTCATAATTCCACCAAACATTAAGCAAGGATATGACTAATGATATGTTAGAAAAGCTCTTTACACCACTGATTATGCATTTCCATTTGAATAAAGAGTTATACTTTATTATGAGCTGTGCGAGAGTTAAATTGTTGCTGATTTGGTGCCGTGACCCGGATGAAAGTGTGATAACAGCAATGGAAGCCTGATAGAGAAGCTCAGTTATGGACAAAATTATTTTTATTTGGCTCAATATTGTAATTATGATTTTTTTTTTTTTATCCATTAAGAGTTATATTGTGGTTGCTATTACACTTATACATGGACCTTCACTATGCACTGGGGCGGTTTGCTGCCTAGTGGGACGCGATTGAGATGAGAATCAGCACCTCCAAGTACGAGGCCATGGTGCTACACAGGGGGTTGGCCATCTCCAGGTTGGAGGAAAGCCCTTACCCCAGGTGGAGGAGTTCAAGTATCTTGGGGTTTTGTTCACGAGTGAGAGAAGGATGGAACTTGAGATTGACAGGTGGATCGGTGCTGCGTCAGTAGTAATGGGGTCAATGTAACGGTCCCGTTGTGGTAAAGGAGGAGCTGAGCCAAAAGGCAAAGCTCTCAATTTACCGGTTAATCTAAGTTCCTACTCTCACCTATGGTCATGACCGAAAGGACAAGATCTCGGATACAAGCGGCTGAAATGAGTTGCCTTCGCAGGGTGGCAGGGCGCACCCTTATAGACAGGGCGAGGAGCTCTGTCACCCGGGAGGAGCTCGGAGTAGAGCCGCTTCTCCTCCACATCGAGAGAAGTCAGTTGAGGTGGCTCGGGTCTCTGTTTTGAATGCCTCCAGGATGCCTACCTAGGGAGATGTTCCAGGCATGTCCCACCGGGAGGACGCCTCGGGGAAGACCCAGGACACGCTGGAGGGACTATGTCTCTCGGCTGGCCTCGGGATCCCCCCGGAGAAGCTGGAGGAAGTGTCTGGGGAGAGGGAAGTCTGGAGTTCTCTCCTAAGACTGCTGCCCCCGCGACCCGGCCCCGGATAAACGGATGAAAATGACATGACATGACATAAAAAAGCCCCGGCTGGGTCAGTTGGGGTTTCTGTGTGTGGAGTTTGCATGTTCTCTGCGTGGGTTTCCTCCGGGTGTTCCATTTTCCCCCACAAGTCCAAAGACATGTGGGTATAGGTGAATTGGGTAGGCTAAATTGTCCGTAGTGTATGTGTGAATGAAGGGCATCCGTTGCGTAAAACATATGCTGGATAAGTTGGCGGTTCATTCTGCTGTGGTGACCCCAGATTAATAGGAACTAAGCCGAAAAGAAAATGAATGAATGAATGAAGTCTCTATCAACATATCTGTTCCAGTTCTTCCAAACGAATATCAGAGCAACTTTGATATCAACCCAAACAGTGGAGTCATTTCTGTGGCAAAAGCACTGGACAGAGAGGAGATTGACCAGATAACCCTGTACATACAGGTATCAGAGCTTTCTTAAAACATTCATAAAACCATTAGATTGATGCTATGATTTCAGCAATCATATTTTTTTTTTAAAACAGGCAGCTCAGCAGGATGATGCCAGTAAGACGGCCAATGCAGTGGTATCTGTTATTATTGAGGATGTGGATGACAACTCACCTAAATTTGACCAGGATGAGTACATCATATCTATTCCAGAAAATTCTCCTAAGGACCAGTTTGTGCTTCAGACAATAGTCACTGACCTCGACCTGGTATGGTTCCTGAAATCCTCATGATCGATTCATAAAAATGAAAATAGAGAAAGAACTTAATTAACTTTATCCCTAGGGAGGATTTGTGGGAACGTTACGAATCATTCCAGACTCTGTCCCATTTTCCATTAATCCTGATGGAAGAATTCTGGTGAAAAGTTCTGAAGATCTAGACAGAGAGACTACAGCCAGCTTCAGCTTTCAAGTAACAATACGACAGTATTATTTGATCACAGGGCTAGCAAAATATGGTAGCCCAAAGTCCCTGGACATTTGTTTTTTCAGTCAAGATACCAAAATTAATCTATACCGTGTCCAGCAGGGTATCTAGATAGCCCGCCAGGCACGCTGTTGATATATCTTGGTAGCCTGACTGAAAAAAAACAATAGCCCCTGGACTTCAGGCTACCAGATTTAGCAAGACCTGCTGGTTCTTTAAACATCACTGCATAAATGTATGCTAATTCTGCCTCTAAAATCTAAAGGTTGAAGCACAAGAAAACCCTCCTTCCACCAACAAAGAAACAGCAGATGTGACCATTTTCTTGCTGGACGAGAACGACAACAGTCCACAGTTTACAGATTCAGAATATGAGGGCAAAGTTTACGCCGACCAGACTGTTGGAATGGAGGTTGTCAAGGTGATGAATCATTGTTTTGTTGAGTCATTTAATTGTTTTCCAGTAATAATTCTGCATATTTCCATAGATTATGCAACCAATATGTCATTATAAGACGACTACTAAACCATAAACATTTGAAATTATTTGTGAAGTAGTTGTAACTAAACACAGATTCATCTTTATGTAAGGTTGAAGCAACAGACCTGGATGAAGGTCCAAATGCAGAAATCAGTTATTTCATTGAGTTTGGAAATGAAAAAGGCTTTTTTGGCCTTAATGAGAAAGATGGGGCGATTACTCTAGTACAACTAATCCCATTGGTGGAAAATGAAATCCTTGAGTTTGCACTCTACATCACTGCAAGAGATGGTAAGTTTTCATATCTGTTTGTTTTGGAAGACATTTGATGGAGGTAAAATTCATGTAAATGCATTGCTGGTGGCTTTAAAATGCTGCACATCTTCTCAAACCAATAGGAGGCGCTATAAGCAGGTCAACCCCTGCAATGGTGCATATCAAGGCACCCGGAGATTCTCATCCTCAATTCCTTCAGAAGACCTACCAGGGACAAGTAGAGGAAAATCGAGAAGATGCAGAGATTGTGAAGGTCTCTACAACACAAGTTTCTTTATAAGATCTTATATCCTTTGCTAAACTTGGTACACAAATCATGTATGGGCTCAGGAGGATTCTACAAATGTAAAATTCTGATTAGCTGATTGATGAAGTCTGTGTGAACTGGAAGTTTACAGATATTTCAGTAAATTGATGTACTTCCGACTGGAATATTGAGTAGGGGGTGGGGATTTCTTTTTGCACATCATTCTCTTATAGCAAACCAAGCATAAAAGGGGTGTGGTTAAGATTATTGTGGCTGAAGCCATCTAACTGGCATGCTCAGAATAGGACCGCCACTTCAAATGGGGATACAAATGATCAGACTCTGATTTAAAATTACCAAAACAAAACAAAAATTTTGTGGATTAGCTTGCACTGATTAATTGTTCAGCAAAAGAATAATGTGCCCTAGCAAAATAAACAGTACATTTGTATTTCCTACTTTAAGTAGGGTGGAATATAAACTAAGACGGGCCGTGTCTAGGAATAAATCTGGACACTCCTGTAGTAAACTAATCTAAACTAATGTGTACTCTCTCATTCACAGGTTGACTTCCTATCTATTGATCCTATTGTACTAGTTACCTTAACAGTTGAGACTGAAGGTGACAAATTTTCCATAAACAAAGATACAAGAGTTCTGTATACCAAAGTCAAACTAGACTTTGAGGAGAAGAGCAGCTACACTGTGTTGCTTTCAATATCGGATGGGACCAACCGGGATGAGGCATCCGTCCTGGTTGAAGTGCTGGACATCAATGACAACAGTCCAGAGTTTGAAGATCACCCGCCTACTGTCTCCGTTTCAGAGAATCACATTGTTGGGGAAGATGTAGCATCAGTAAAAGCTACAGACGCAGATGCAGGATTTAATGCTGAAGTCCAGTACACTCTCCTGGGAGGTGCTGGGAGGTTTAATATTGATCAAGAAACAGGAGTGATAACTCTAGCAGCTCCTCTGGACAGAGAAACCCAAGACGAGTATCATTTAGTGATCACCGCCCAAGATCAGGGTCGTCCATCACTTTCCACCACCACTGATCTGGGCATCACCGTGACTGACATCAACGACAATTCTCCCATATTTTCCAAACAGCAGTATGAGACCACAGTGTTCGAGGATGCTGAAGTAGGAGCAGACGTGGTAGTCGTCATGGCAACAGATAAAGATGATGGTCTAAATGCTGTTGTGAGCTATCACATTGTCAATCAGCAGCCACCTTCAGACACGCCTGTATTCAACATTGATTCTGATTCTGGTTCTATAACCCTAGCTGAAAAGTTGGATTATGGTAAAGCCAAGCGGTATACTCTAGATGTAGAGGGACGAGATGGAGGAAGCCCTTCTCTTACAGGCAGTGCTGTTGTTATAGTGTGGGTGGAGGATGTGAATGATAAACCTCCTGTGTTCAGTAAGGACGAGTATGATGTGTCCGTCTATGAAAACCTTGTGGGTGGAACTGCTCTGGTATCTCTGGAGGTTACAGATGAGGACAAGGTGAGAGATCTCCCAACTACATCTCTTGTGGCAGTCAAGCCAAATTAACTAAAGTATGTCTGTTTAACACCTGCCTAGCAATACCTCTTGCCAATCTTCCAGAAAAAAAAATAGCAAAACAATTACAACATGCTTCTAATCTACATCTAATGTACACAAGTGCAAAGGTGCATTATGTGCAGTTAGCATGCACATCTCTCTTTCAACTGCATGGCAACTCATAATGACATCTCAAAACACTCTAACAACAATTTAAGCCTTAGGTTGATTCACACTGCACGATTTTAGCTTTAGGTTTTGTGAAATTGCTTACAAATAGTCATGCAGTGTAAGACAACTGTATTCTGTCAACTTTGAAAATCATGCAGTGTGAACTCTGCATTAGTAACACCTTCGCTACCCTACCAGCAAAAAAAAAAAAAAAGTAGTCTGGCCGAGACTGCATGCATGCTTTTACTGTCTACACCAGGGCTTAATTTGTGCCGGAACAAGCAGGATCTGAAATCTGATCCGGCACCTCATTTTACCAATCCCCCTCCTCACACGCACCCCCGCCCTGCCCCGCTCTTCCACTCTTCACTTTCTTCCGCGACTCCCCAACTCTTTTCACTTTCTTCTGCGACTCCCCAACTCTCTTCACATTTTTCTGCGACTCCCCAACTCTCTTCACTTTCTTCTGCGACTCCCCAACTCTCTTCACTTTCTTCCACGAATCCCCAACTCTCTTCACTTTCTTCCGCGAATCCCCAACTCTCTTTACTTTCTTCCGCGAAACCCCAACTCTCTTTACTTTCTTCTGCGAAACCCCAACTCTCTTCACTTTCTTCCGCGACTCCCCAACTCTCTTCACTTTCTTCCGCGACTCCCCAACTCTCTTCACTTTCTTCTGCGACTCCCCAACTCTCTTCACATTTTTCTGCGACTCCCCAACTCTCTTCACTTTCTTCTGCGACTCCCCAGCTCTCTTCACTTTCTTCCGCGACTCCCCAACTCTCTTCACATTTTTCTGCGACTCCCCAGCTCTCTTCACTTTCTTCTGCGACTCCCCAGCTCTCTTCACTTTCTTCCGCGACTCCCCAACTCTCTTCACTTTCTTCCGCGAATCCCCAACTCTCTTCACTTTCTTCCGCGAATCCCCAACTCTCTTTACTTTCTTCCGCGAAACCCCAACTCTCTTTACTTTCTTCCGCGAAACCCCAACTCTCTTCACTTTCTTCCGCGACTCCCCAACTCTCTTTACTTTCTTCCGCGAAACCCCAACTCTCTTTACTTTCTTCCGCGACTCCCCAACTCTCTTCACTTTCTTCCGCGACTCCCCAACTCTCTTCACTTTCTTCTGCGACTCCCCAACTCTCTTCACATTTTTCTGCGACTCCCCAGCTCTCTTCACTTTCTTCTGCGACTCCCCAGCTCTCTTCACTTTCTTCCACGAATCCCCAACTCTCTTCACTTTCTTCCGCCAATCCCCAACTCTCTTTACTTTCTTCCGCGAAACCCCAACTCTCTTCACTTTCTTCCGCGACTCCCCAACTCTCTTCACTTTCTTCTGTGACTCCCCAACTCTCTTCACTTTCTTCTGTGACTCCCCAACTCACTTCACTTTCTTCCGCGACTCCCCAACTCTCTTCACTCTTTCCGCGACTCCCCAACTCTCTTCACTTTCTTCTGTGACTCCCCAACTCACTTCACTTTCTTCCGCGACTCCCCAACTCTCTTCACTTTCTTCTGCGACTCCCCAACTCTCTTCACTTTCTTCTGCGACTCCCCAACTCTCTTCACTTTCTTCTGTGACTCCCCATCTCTCTTCACTTTCTTTCACGAATCCCCAACTGTCATCACTTTCTTCCGTGACTCCCCAACTCTCTTCACTTTCGTGCGCGAAAACCTCCCACCCCCACATTTTTGTCCACGAGACCTCTCCCTCCACTGGTAACATGCCAGATCTGTTACCCCGATCTGTTCCGGGACCTCGCAATTTACAAATTAAGCACTGGTCTACACCTAACCCTAGCCCTCACAGTGACATCACTAGCTCTATTGAATGCAATCTGCCCTTTTAGGTATAACATGCTCAATACCTAATGCCAACATTCCAAGTTTATTTTGATGTACTTACCTATCTCCTTTCTTTCTATTTAGGATGGGTTCTCTAAGGGTCACTTTATTATGGATGCCGATTACTTCGTTATCAATAGTCAAGGAGTTATATCACTCGGAAGAGATGCCACCTTGGATAGAGAAACTAATGACCATTACACACTGGAGGTGCAAAGCTATCATAACTGTTTACAAAATGTTTAAGATGTTCGAGTACTCATACTAAATATGATGCTTGCATTTTCAGGTAATCGCCGTAGACCAGCTTGTCGATGGTTTAAGCTCCACAGCTCAGGTCATCATCACTGTCCTGGACATCAACGACAACAACCCACAATTCCTTCCTCTGCCAGAGCCCATTGAGATTCAGGAAGGCAAATACACTCAGTCATCACCTGGGGAGGTGTGCAAAATTTCAGCCACAGATGCTGATATTGGAGATAATGGACTTGTCACCTTCTTTACTTCTTCTTACAGCAAATTCTTCAGTTGCAGTGATGTGAGTACCTAAGTATAAAGCATGACAAAGTATTGTTAGAAGTTCAGATCATACTGACTTTTCTTACATAAAAATTTCTCCCCATTAGGATGGGACTCTACAAGCTATCAGTGAGTTAGATCGGGAGAAGCAAGATGTCTATGATGTGGTCATCACTGCTGTGGATCATGGGATACCACAGTTAAATGTAATCTTCTTTTCTTTGTGTGTTCGATTTGCATGACTGGATACTTCCACAAACATTACAAACTAGTGCTTGGGTTTGTTGTAAAATGGGTAGCCATCCATGCTCCTGTAGATATACCCACTAGAGTTGAGCTCTAACACTGAACCAGACTTACAGGGTGTTCAGAATTTCTTTAACTACAGGCAAGTGTATTGGAGCATTGATGGAACTGAACTGTATTGAAAAGTTGCTCTCCTGAATCAGGATTGACAGTTTACTCTAAGCAGAGGTGTCCAATCCTTAGCTGTATTCATTAGAACATAGTTTTTGCTCTAAAGTAGGAGTAGGCAACCCTGCTCCTGTAAAGAAACCTGCAGGAAGAGCTTAACTCAAAACTTAATCTGATATACCTGAACAGTGTATTTAAGGATTACGAGAAAATCACAGATTGTTTGATCAATGTTGGAGCCAACTTCTGCAGGGACGTAGATTTCAAGGGCCAAGACTAACTTGGATGTCTTCCTTATACTTGACTGATAAGTTTCAGGTATTGGAGTCTTTATCAACAAGCTAACACGTTGAATAAAGTCTGCTTGATTAGGAAGAGATTCAAGATGGTTCCTTGTGTGCCAATCAAAGTAAGGGTTGTGAAACACTGCTGCATCCAACTGCCTATCTACAATTCAACTTAAGGCATTGCAAACTTTAAAACAAACTTTTGTTATAAATGACAAAATGGTTTCTTTGGTTGATTTCCCCTCAGAATATGACCACAGTGAGAGTCAGCATCACAGATGTCAATGACAATGCTCCAGTCTTCAGCTCAGAGACTTACAGCAGAAGTATTCTGATTAGAGACGCAAAGGTTGGAGAGCTGCTGCTGACAGTCTCTGCCACAGATAGAGATGCTGGAGACAATGCACTTATTACCTACAGGTAAACACAAGCTTCATTTTCACAATCATGACATCAGATAAGATTTCCATTAAAGGTATCAATATTTTTCAGAATCAATAAAGGAAACCTGATGCATTAATCTCATCTTTCTGTAGTTTCTCTGAAGTCTCTTCCGTGGTTGAACTGGATGCTGAAACAGGAGACATCACTTTGACCTCTGACCTTAGTGAAGTCACAGAAGACACACTGCTAACCCTTAGTGTTATAGCAACAGATCATGGAACACCACCACTATCTGATGAAGGTTTGGGTTTAGTTTACATAAATTCTTTAGGGAATCCTCTGTATGTATGAATTAACAACAAGTCTTACAAAGTTAGTTCACACCTAGTTACATTCCATGCTTAGTATTTAAATCTTACCTGACAAACGTCAAAGCTAACATCTTTGTTCTCTCTGTAGCTGAAGTCTTGATCCACTTCAAAATTGCTTCTCTCACTGAGAGTGTGTCTTTTGAAAGTTCCTCCTACGACTTTGCAATCAAGGAGAATGAACCCGAGTCCACAATAATAGGCACAGTCAAGGCATTAACAGGGAGTCCACTCGTTACAGTCAACTATAACATGAAGTCACATGAGGACGTCTTCTCTGTGGATGCTGAGGGAACCATAAAAGCTCTAAAATCACTTAACAAGGAGGACGTGGAGTGGTACATCCTCACCGTAGAGGCTATAGACTCCAGAACTCCTCCAAATACTGCAGAGACAACGGTATCATTCTCAGCACAAACTCAGGCCACAAACAAACTCTGAAGTCAAATCTCTAACATTTGACTTCATCTCTCTCCTTCAATTTTCAGGTCAGTGTTCAGGTTGAGAATGTGAATGAGGCTCCTGAGTTTGATGCTGAAAAATATACCGCTGAAATTTTCAATATTGCTCCATACAAATTCCCTATAGTGAAAGTCCAGGTAAGTGTTATCCAAGTTTTGCTTCTCAAAAGACATAACAAATGTAGACACATTCATAATGGGTGCATTCATTCCTAGAACATCATAGAACATTCCTAGAACAGGGGTGTCCAAACTCGGTCCTCAAGGGTCGGTGTCCTGCAGAGTTTAGTTCCAATACAAAAAAGACACACCTAAACCAGCTAATCAAGTTCTTTCTAGGTCAGGGGTGTCCAACTCAATTCCTAGAGGTTCGCAGATCTGCATAGTTTAGTTCCAACTCTTATTAAACACACCTGATTGTATTAATTCAGTCCTTTAGGCTTGTTTGAAACCTACAGGCAAAGTGTGTTAAAGCAGGGTTGGAACTAAACTGTGTAGGGTGCAGCTCTTCAGGAGTTTGACACTTATGTTCAAAGTACACTAGAAACTTCCAGGCAGGTGTGTTGAAGGAAGTTGGAGCTAAACTATGCCCTAGAACATTCCTCGAATGCCCTAGAACATTCTTAGAATGCCCTAGAACAGGGGTGTCCACACTCGGTCCTGGAGGGCCGGTGTCCTGGAAAGTTTAGCTCCAACCCTAATCAAACACACCTGAACAAGCTAATCAAGCTCTTACTAGGTGTGCTAGAAACTTCCAGGCAGGCGTGTTGAAACAAGTTGGAGCTAAAATCAGCAAGACGCCGGCCCTCCAGGACCAACTTTGGAAACCCATGCCCTAGAACATTCCTAGAACACCCTAGATCATTACTTGAACATTCATAGAACACCATAATATTCCTAGAACACCTCAGAACAACCAAGAACATTTCTAAAACCCCCAAAAGCATTCCTAGAACGCTCTAGAACATTCCCAGAACACCATCAAATATTCCTAGAACACCTCAGAACATTCCCAGAACACATTAGGAACTGCATAGCAACGCTTCATAAACAGTAATGCAGCTTTTGCTATATATGCATTGTTTACTTCATTTACTTCATTGGTTGGATGCTATGTACCCCTCAGGCAACAGACCCTGATGTGGACGAGAGCTCGAAACTGCAGTATTCGCTGGTGAAGCCCACTACTGTGGTGGATGTTGAAACAAGCACCGGTCAGCTCTACGTTCTGGATGCGTCCAGCATTGTAGACCCTCTGGTCACCTATGAGGTTAAAGCCACTGATAAACATGGACTTTTTACGACAACAACAGTAGAGGTAAGCAGAAACTAAGAGCAAATAGGAAGCTTTTGCATGACTTTTTCAAATTGCCAATTGAAAACAGAGCAGCGAAACAGAGCTGTCAATGAAAGGAAACTAAACAAGCTCCCATGTTTGTCCCTTATACAGATCACAGTGAAAAAAAGTGCAAGTGACAACGTTGTGGTCATCTCCTTAAACCAGCCTGTGTTCACTGTGGAGAAGATGATAGCGGAAATTGAAGAGTGAGTGAAAGAATGGTCATTTCCAAGCCAACCTTCCATGGGTGTAGAAGGGAAATTTAGTAAATATAGAGTGAACTGACAGTGTGTTTTGAGAAAATGGAGAGGAAACATTTACAATTTGTCATTTGCTCACCCTTTAGTTGATCCATACTACATTAAATGTTCAGAAAAGACCAAAACACACCATAAAATTCCTGAAATCATTTCATAGATTTGCGTGAGAAAAAGACTCATTAGTTACTCAATGTCAAGATTTTGTTGTTGCTGTTTAATAACACCTATGGGGGAAAAAACTCCAGCACTACTGAACCCGTGGGCTATTGAGCTGACCTCTAGAAACAAAATCTAATTGTAACAAATGATTTAAGTTGGTTTTTAGTTAAACTCTATGTCCCCTATCCAGCATTTTTTATTGTGCGTTTCTTTCCTCAGTTCCATGAAGACAACTTTAGGCTGGACTGTAAAAATCCTCAGTGTGACAGCTGAGGGTGGGAATGAGATGCGCACCATTTCTCGAGAGTCTACAGCCAAAACTCACATCAGATTTATTGCAATGGACTCCAGTGGCGGCATCATCGAAGCAGAGAAGATCAAAGAGTAAGACAGAAATGTATCCATTTATTTAGAAATTAGGTCATTTATACATATCTCTAAGTGATGGTGCATTTCAAATGGGATTTATCGATCCACAAAGGGCACTTTGCAGTGATAACAATCATGGCCACCATCTTGAAGTGTCGTTGCAAACTGAAGTGCTCAAATCTAGCCACTTCGAAGGGACCTTTGGAATGAAATGATTTTAAGGATACCACTGATGGACACTTCAGGCCATGAGCAGGGAAGTTTAGCGTCACACACTGAGTTTAATTCAGAAGAGATCATTGCCATAATTCATTTAGAGGGACCCTATAAAGGGATTGGGACATAGGGAATATGCCCAAATAGAACATTGTTAGTCTGATAGCACATTCCAATCGCAAGGGCTTATTCCTATGCCCAAACCCAGAGTGACAGCTTTAAAGGAATTAGGGCATTGAGATGACCCCTTTTTAAATCAAATACTGTTTGACACTAAACTTCCCTGCGCAAAGGATCATGGGGCTCCAAAGTGCGCATCGGTTGTACCCTTCAAAATCCTTCATTCTGAATAACCCTTCTAAGTGGACAGTTTCGAGCACTTCCATTTGGAATAAGACTTCAGTATGGTGGCCATGATTGTGTTAACTCTGTAGTGCCCTTTGTAGGCAATATATCCCACAGTGCCCCTTTAGGGAATACTGAATTACTGAATGTGTCGACTCCCACAGGAAACTGAAGAGCAGTCTCGACCAATTGACTGTGGAGTTGGAGAAAGTGTTTGGATCTGATGTGCAAATCACAGTGGAGGAAGGTTCTGGAGGGTCAGGAGGTCCCGGAGCCTCAAATGATGTAACCGTCATCGCTCTCGGTGTCCTGCTGGGGCTGAGCTTTGTGGCATTTATCACAATGATGTCCGTCTATATCGTTAGGTATGGTTTTAGTGGGCGTTTTTGGTGGAGTTATCCTACGTAAAAGATTTTTTAGCTAAAACCGTGATTCTTGGTGATCCATGACTAAAAAGACAACCAGCACTTTGAGAGTCAAACATCAAGACAAAAAATAAAAATACTGAAAAAAATGAATACTTGGGGCTCCTGATGATACATTGAGGTCATGAAACAATCAATCGGTACAAGAAATGGTACAATATTTACTACATTATATGTAGGTCGTAAATAATCAGTGTTTCATCAATTCAATTCAATTCAGCTTCATTTGTATAGCGCTTTTACAATGTAGATTGTGTCAAAGCAGCTTCACATAAAAGGTCATAGTAAATGGGAACAGTGTAGTTCAGTTTTCAGTGTTTAAGTTCAGTTCAGTTTAGCTCAGTTCAGTGTGGTTTAATAATCACTACTGAGAGTCCAAACACTGAAGAGCAAATCCAACGATGCGCAGCTCTATAGATGCCGAACCATGCAAGCCAATGGCGACAGCGGAGCCACAGGTATTCATTTTGTTTTGCCTGTGCAGGTTTTTTATTTTTTTTGACTCTCAAAGTGTAAATAGCCGACTTACATTTTATAAATTGACGTGTATAAGTTGACTTGCATTAAATAAAATCATCAAGTCTATGGTTTTAGTCACCAATATTTCGATGACCTGAAAGTGTGCAAATTAAAGGGACAGTTCACCAATTCCTCATCATTTACTTACACTCGAGTGGTTCTAAACTTACACATTCAAATCTGTTGAACATAAAACAAAAAACTTTTTCTTCTAAAGTGTAAACCATTGCTTAGTAAAATATATTATTTCTGCTGCCTCAGGGTAAAGAAAATGAAGAAAGACACCGATTCTGACCGCGAGAGCTTCAATATCGGAAAACACTATAAGCCTAGTCTTGACAACAGTTTTAACTTTTCCAAGTAAGTAAAACTTACACTTGTTGAAAGTTTGTTCATAAATACTTGATCCTGCATCAGGGTTTTGTTCTGAGATGTCTGACTAAGCATTTTTGTTTCTCTTCATAGTAAAAACGAAGCAGGCAAAGAGGTAAAGCACTCAATTCTGATCAACCCCACAAGAGAATTAAAGTCCCCATGAAATAAAAATGTCCTCTTCTTATTTTGTGTATATAGCAGCATGTGTCTTTACACTTCATTAATTTGTACAAATTCATTTGCCCTCATAAACTTTAATCAAATAGCAGAACCTTCCCCCTCGAAACAACTTTTCTTCACTTCCTGGTCACATGGAATTCCTTTAGGGCGGAGCTATCAGTCCTTTAGGGTGGGGCTATCAATCATTTAAGAGCGAGTTATCAGAGATTTACGGCAGGTGATCAGGTGAATCCAGCATGTCTGTGCAAAAAGATCAACAGCTGGAGATCGCAAATAATGGCATCCTTTTAAGGGGCTGTTCGCATATAGTGTCTTTTCTAAAGTTCACGCAAGTTAATTATTTTCAATGGAGGTGCACGGTCTGTGCATTCAAGTTGTCATGCTCGCACCTCCCAGATGCAAGACCCAAACAGATCTTGTAATTTTTCTCTATTAATAAAACTTATATAAGAGGGCTATCAGTCCTTTAGGGCAAGGCTATTAGTCAATTAGGGCGGGGACTATCAGTGCTTTAGGGAGGGGCTATCAAGTAATTAAGGGCGGGGCTATCATTCATTTATTTAGGGAGGGGATAACAGTCCTTTAGGGGGGTGGGGCTATTAGTCATTTAGGTGATGGTTTTCAGACATTTAGGGCTGGGCTATCTGTCCTTTAGGGCGGAGCTAAGAGGGTGTGTTTTGTTTCTGCTCTGAATTCATTCATTTCTCAATCTTTTATCATTTTGTTAGCAACGCCCATTTCTAAACAATCCCATTGGTACCCAAAGAACGAAATTAAGCACCGCACTAAATTTTTCCTCACTGTTTTAAAAGAATGTACATCATGATAGTGGAAAACATCTCCTGTTTCATGGCGACTTTAAGCAGAATTCTGACAATGTTCGTCGTGAGAATCAAGCACTAATTTGAATGTTTGTTTTTCAGGTCAAGTTTAGCAACACTGAAAATGACACAGATACGAAAGGCAGAAGCAGCGTCTCTGCTTTCTGAAAGGAAAGAAAAACCCTGATGCATTAAAGCTCCTCAAGAGTTTGCAGATGAACTGTGACAAGAAAATTACGCCTCATTCTTCATCCTCCACTTGGTTCAAACCTCTGACTCTCTTTTTTCTGTTGAACACAAACAAAATACTTAAAATTGACTTCTATTGTATTTTTTGTTCCTACTATAGATGTCAACGGCTGCTTTTCCCCAACATCGCTCAGAATATCTTGTCTTGTAATCCAATAATGCATTCCAACAAGATATAGTCAGATTACCCAGTTCTTGTTAAATATTTCCACAAACATATTTATATTTTGAGTGATGCAGCATTAGTGAATCAAGTGTGTTTGGAGTCTTATATAATATTTTTGGAACAGAGCAAATACTCCATCTTCTTTGTACTGATGTTTTCCATATTCTTTGTACACTAAGCTGCCATGCATTGTAATTATTAACATTTATTGTCTTTTACAGACGTCCCAGAACCTGCTTACAGATAACAGTAGGCTTTTGCACTTTAAACATCTCAGATATGATTGTGTATCAAAACCGCATCTGAATTGTATTTTTGATGATGTAAATATCCATCAGAATGATTAAACTTTTTAAAAACGTTTCTTAATTGGCGTGCGCGTGTGTGTTTATTTTGATTTTCAATCTTCACACTTGAAACTCCAGAAATTTTGGTCTATTTTGTGCCGTTTACAATTTTGTATATCTGATCTGAGCACAAACGTCCAATTTCTGTCGTTCGCAAAAAATAAGTAAATGCACAAACGTAATTTAATAAACAGCAATATTGAATGCAGTTCAAAAGTCTACGGTATCAATAAACTTGTAAAAATAACATGTAAATATACGGGTGATACAATCTTATACATAGTCACTGAGTCTATATTTATGCAAAAGCCTAAAATACTTATTAGAACATACAACATTTAACATTATATCCAAAATACATTCCCGATATTTTATAAGTAAAAAAGTATAAAGATATAGTCATGTCGGCAAATGATACTTTTTTCATATAAACTCACAGGCCACTTTATTAGGTACACCTGTCCAACTGCTCGTTAATGCAAATTTCAGCCAATCACATGGCAGCAACTCAATGCATTTAGGCATGCAGACATGGTCAAGACGATCTGCTGCAGTTCAAACCGAGCATCAGAATGGGGAAGAAAGGGGATTTAAGTGACTTTGAATGTGGCATGGTTGTTGGTGCCAGACGGGCTGGTCTGAGTATTTCAGGAGCTGCTGATCTACTGGGATTTTTACGCACAACCATCTCTAGGGTTTACAGAGAATGGTTCGACAAAGAGAAAATATCCAGTGAGCAGCAGTTCTGTAAGCGCAAATGCCTTGTTGATGCCAGAGGTCGTACGCCACAGCCTACCTGAGTATTTTTGCTGACCATGTCTATCTCTTTATGACCACAGCTTACCCATCTTCTTATGGCTACTTCCAGCAGGATAACACGCCATGTCATAAAGCGTGAATCATCTCAGACTGATTTCTTGAACATGATAATGAGTTCACTTTACTCAACTGACCTTCACAGTCACCAGGGGCCTCATGTACGAAGACTTGCGTTGAAATCATACTAAAACATTGCGTACGCACAAAGCTGTAAAATTCAGATGTATGAAACACTGCGTACGCCGAATCACACGCGTATTCTCTTTGCATATCCGAATGAACGTGAATATGAGCGCAACATGCACGAGCGCAAAACCCCTCCCTGCCTCCCCCCGTATGAATATGCTAATGACTTTACTTTGGCAAAACCAAACGAAAAAGCAATGGCAAAAGCAAGCAAAAAGAGAAACTTTGAACCGAATGTGATTTGGAGGTGCTCCTATCAGAGGTAGACCGGAGAAAAACGGTGTTATTTGCAAGTTTGTCCTCCGGAATCAATAACAAAAGAAAAAAATTGAGTTGGAGAGTTTAGCTGATGCGGTTAACAGTTGGGTCTGAACATTGCACTGTGAGTGAATTAAAAAAGAAATAGTGAGATGTATAGGTGTAAAATTTTATAGTGTCTTTAGTAGCGTCAGTGGCGGAGCTCGTAAAGTGCATGGTAACATGTTTAGACACGTTCGATCATGAACTCTGTTCAAATCCAGCATCTGATGAACTCATTCTTCTTTTTTTCCCCACTACATATCAGATTTTGCCAACTCTTCATCATGAGGAAGACAAGTAGGACTCATTAATAAGTGTGTGCATCATATTTTATTTGCACATTTATTGAATGGAAATGTTTCTGATTCACATATGCAAATTCATCTTCAGATGGCGCCTTTATAGCAATGTGCGTGCAGTAGATCGCTCCGATTACATTGGGAAAACCGGTGATCGCTGCAAGTTGCGCTTTGATGTTTGGCTGGTCATCTGTGTGTTATGAAAACCTTATATACCTGCTAGACATGCGGATGAACCTGTCTCATACAGCTGCCATTGCAAGGCTCAGACACTTTGTAGTGTGCAATTTAACACAACTGCCTCTAGGAGTCGCAAATGGAAATAAAACAAACACACACAGGCATGAAGTTGGCGGGGACCAGCGCACATTCCCACGCTCATTTAATCGTTAGGAAATCCAAACGTGAGTGTGAAACCTGGCGTACGCAAAGTTTTTGTGCCTACGCAGTGTTGATACATGAGGCCCCAGACCTCAATCCAATAGAGCACCTTTGGGATGTGGTGGAACGGGAGATTCACATCATGGATGTGCAGCCGACAAATCTGCAGCAACTGCGTGATGCTATCATGTCAATATGGAGCAAAATCTCTGAGGAATATTAACAGTACCTTGTTGAATCTATGCCAGGAAGGATTAAGGCAGCTCTGAAGCCAAAAGGGGGTCCAACCTGGTACTAGTAAGGTGTACCTAATAAAGTGGCCGGTGAGTGTTTTTATATATTTTATATTGGTATAATAAATTTTAAGTATTCTGTAAATTATTGTAAAAAATTGCATCAAAGTCATTATTTCAAAATTACTAAATAAATAGGACACAAATAAACATTTCCTAAAAAGAACTGAAAGTTGCATTACCCTTTTTTTCAACGCTTGAAGACCCTTTTGTGTTTGACCCAGCAATTTTGTCCCTAAAAAAACACTACCAAGTATTCAGTGTGCACTACATAGTATGCTGTACACTAGTACTCTCTTCTGAACACAAGTCACACTCGCAACTGAAAGAAAAAAATAACATCCCACAACTTGTTTGTTTTTTGGACTCGGTTCATAATTAAATCATATTAAAATTTTATTAAGTTATATCCTATATTAAAATAAATCAAAACAGAAAGACTGAGAGAGAAATCAAATACAGAGAACGCAAGAATGACATCCAATAGATTATGGAATGTATTTCGGTAAATAAAATAGAGCTCCAACTGTTCCATCAAATGTGCAAGAATCCGGCCGCAAATGTTCAGAGCCTGAAAGAGCACCTTAAGTTTCTATATACACAACGTAGGTATATATATATACACAGGAGATTTATATATACAGTATACTGCGCTTGAATGGATATATACTGTATACATACATCTTAAAGAAATATATATATATATATTTTATATATATATATATTTTTTAACCATCTCATTTACAAAGCCAGGCAACATCTAGAAGATTCTTTACAGAATCAAGGTTCTTGTGGTTCGTTCTTTCTTTTCAATATACAAAGTAAACATAGTTTTTGATATCCACCACAGAAAAAAACAAACAAAAAAAATAAACAAAAACAAACAAAACAAAAAAAAAAAAAACACGGCAAGGCCATTTCAGCCTCGCGTCCGCAAGTACAAAACTGGCACAGAGGACAATCGTAATAACAACAACAATAATAATAATACACGTGAATAAAAACGCAAATTAAATTATGCACTGATGGGACTAAATGTTGTAAACCTTTTCCCCGTTTCACTGCAGCCTCCAAAAAAACAAACCACTTCAAAACTAATTATAATCAACGACAAAAAAAATTACGATTTTAAAAAACAAGTTAAAAAAACGAAATCTGCCCTCTGACAGGAATTCGCATCCGCTCGCTTCAGTGAATGTATCGAGAGCCACGGCAGCACAGATGAAGAGCGCAGCCAAAGGGCGGAAAGAGAAAAGAAAAGAAAGCAAAAGCTGACGAATCGTACTTCAATTATTCTTAAAAAACAAAACCGCATGGCGGACGCAAGATGTTGAAATGCGCGAGTTTAACGTCACAAAGCCGAGGGTCGACTTCCTCCTTTCCCGTTTGAAAGTTTGGCAACCACTGCGATGGTGGCTTCGACTGTGCGCGACAGCATTTCTAGAGTGTCCTGTGCGGGGGCGTGGCCACAGACACCTGACTCCGCCTCCTGCAGCGTGCAGCTGCGCCCCTCAGCGCTATCCGGCAGACTGGAGAGTAAAAGCACCGAGTCGGCCGAGGAGGAGGAAGAGGAAGTAGAGGGCATTTCCTCTCGTTCTGGCTCTGCCTCCTGATCTGGAGCTTCCTTCCGCTGCTCCTCCTCGTCCTCCTCCTCTCTTGCGCTTACCTGCGGCGGTGGTGGCTCGTCCGCTCGGCTGAAGGCGTCTGGCAGGGATGATGATGATGATGAAGATGAGGATGATGATGATGAAGACGCCTCCATCTTCTTCTCCTCCAGAGATGCGCTGTCTGGAGAGGGCGGGTCGTTCTCTGTTCCCGGGTCGATAAGGGAGGAGTCTCGGGTTTCAGTGTCTGAGGTGCTGGTGGGCGTTAACGCCTCTCCAGGCTCCGCCTTCTGCTCGGAGCATGGAGCCAATGAGGATGAGGTGGAGGCGGGGCAAACACTGCCCTCTACTGGCCGATCTTCAGCACTGCTGCTCACTCGCCGCCGCTTCACTGGAGTCACGCCCTCCTCCTCCACTGCAGACCAGAAAACAACCAGTGACGTTATTAACTAGTACTACACGACTGTCTACATAAATGTACTTCACTGAACATGTACACACAAATATATATATATATATATATATATATATATATATATATATATATATATATGTATATATAAAAGAGTGACGTTGGTGTGTTTGTGCATGTATGAACACCTTTGGCTTTGCGTTCCTTGGCCTCCATCTCCAATGTGCTGCGCTGCTGGAGACACAGCCTGCATTTGACCAGCAGCTCCTGCAGAGCCGGAGCCAGAGCCGCATCCATCTGCTGAGGAGAATACACCGACAGAACCAGCAGCAGCGCACGCAGATCCTACAACACACACACAGAGACAGAGGGATGAACACAGGACTCGAGCTTTAGATACACTGTGTTACTGACTGTGTTATAAACCAGCAGCCAAAAAAATCCAAAACTCCAAAACAAAATTGACAAAATTCACATTTAGAAAATATAAACCTGATAAAAACATGCAAAGTTTGCAGTTTGTCACTTCCGTCTAAATGGATCGATGATTTTTCTTCACATCACCTCATACATCAGTTTCTCATCAAATCTTGACCAATCAAATGCGCTCTGGTGTGTGGTAAGCCCCGCCCCCTTCAAGAGGCTTCACATTTGCTTTTCATTTGAAGTGCTTGTGCTCAACCCCTCTCACTGGCAGAGCCGCGATAAAAACAAAATGCTGTTGGCTGTTTATTAAAAAGGGGAGGAGCTTTCTATGCCCCGCCCTCTCTATGTTTCAATTGAGACTGCGTCAAACATCATATTAAAATAAGCATTGCATGAGACCTTTAAGACCTACAACTCAATATTTCAGTGCATTTAATTTCAGTTTTTGAAATTTAAGACATTTTAAGATTTTTAAGACCCCGCGAACACCTTGATCAGCCACATGTTTACACGGAAAAACAATGACACAGAAGTACGCTGGAAAGAAAATGCGTGTTTTGTGTGAACGGCTCCTAACTCAGGATGTGTATGGACACTCACTGCGTTCAGGAGGCTGCTGGTCTTGCTCAGTTCTGCTCTCTGATTGGTCAGCTCGGGCTGCAGACTGTGGTACTCGTTCAGCAGATTCGTCACCAGCACGTTCACCAGATTCGAGCAGCTCTGACCCGACAAAACCTGCACCTGCACCTGAATACACATAACAATTCACATACAGTATTCAAATATTTCAATTCATTTTCTAATATTTCCCAAGTGATGTTAAACAGAGCGAGGACATTTTCACACCATTTCCTATTATGGTTTTCTCCTGGATAAAGTCGGATTTCTTTTAGTTTGGCTGGAATAAAATAAGTATTTGTTTAAAAAATATGTAAAGGTCAGCATTATTATAAATATATTTTTCAACTTGCTGACAAAACAAACCACTGTTGCCTAATTAAACTTCCCAATTAATCTAATTACGCCTTTAAATGCCACCTTAAGCTGAATACTAGCATCTTAGAAAATAACAAGTCAAATATTATGCACGGTCATCATGGCAAAGATAAAAGAAATCGGTTATTTTAGTGAATAGGGGGTTTTATTTTGAGTAATTGGTGTGTGAGACTGTGCAAGTGTGTGTTTACTTTATGAAGGAAGCAGGTGAGGAAGGAATAGGCGATGGTGTTGTTGAGGAAGTTTCTCTCGTCCATCAGGATGCACTTCATATATTCTCCAAACGCAGGATCCTCACACAGCAGCTTCACACACGACTGAGCCATCGCACACTGACACACACAGACAAGAGATTCCTCATAACTCTAACATCAAACATCTGACTGCATCAAAGCACACTATTTCTAAAAATTATACTTTTTATAAGGTTTTTTAAAACAATATTACATATTTTATTCCTTGGTAAAACTTTTACTTGAATTTTAAAAACATCATAAAGTTTATATGACTCCTATTAGGATTGTTATTATACAAGTACATTATTAGATTAGATTAGAGTAGATTAGGTTAGATTCAACTTTATTGACACATGTAGAAGTACAAGGCAACGAAATGCAGTTTAGGTCTAACCAGGAGTGCAACAGCAGCAAGAGCAGAATACAGGTTTAAGTTATAAAGTGCAAGTATAGAAATTGCTGTTATTATTATTATTAATCTTATTAATATTGTTTAAGATATGCTTTGGTTATTTGTAATGATGTACTTTCACTGTTGCATAATAATTTATATTATTTATTTAAAATAAATCAATAAGAGCGATAACACTAACAACAACTATTGTAATTTATTTAATATTATTACTAATAAAACGTGCTTTTAGTTATCCATAGGTAATGTATTCTCCCTGCTGAAATTTTTTCAAATAAAATAAATATTTAATATATTAATAAATATTTAAAATAATAAATAAAATTAATAAACAATAAAAATAAAAAGCAAATAAGTGTACTATTATTAGTAAAATGTGCTTTTAGTTGCTCATTGGAAATGTATACTCCTGTTGAATAAAATAACAAATAAAGAAATTACTACATAATAAAAAATAAAATAAAAGTGTGAGTATATAATAATAATAATAATATTAATAATCATTATTATTATTATTATTATTATTATTATTATCATCATCATCATTATTAAAATGTGCTTTTAGTTACTCATAGGAAATGTATACTCCTGTTGAATAAAATAACAAATAAAGATATTAATACATAATAAAAAACAAAAAAAAGCAAGTGTGATTATATAATAATAATAATAATAATATTAATAATCATTATTATTATTATTATTATCATCATCATCATTATTAAAATGTGCTTTTAGTTACTCATGGTAAATGTATACTCCATGCTCAATAAAATAACAAAATAATGAAATAAATTGATACTATTAGAAATTTATAACTGAATTTCTAAAAAATAAAAACAAAAAAATAATTTTAATCAAAATAAAATAAAATAAAATAAATAAAAGCAAGTGTGTGTGTGTGTGTATATATGAGGAAGACATCAGAGCCTGCTTACCTGAGATTGTGCAAGTTCAGTCCATAGTTTTGGAAAGAGAGCAAGGTGTAGAGGAAGTCCTTCATATGCGATCAGCACACCTGCACACAGATAAATAAACACTATTAGCATCCGCACACACAAACACACACAGACACAAAAACACACAAAAGCAAGACAGAGAGAAATGTCTTACTCAGCTTCACCAGAGTCTCAGTGAACTTCTCACAGTTGATGGCCACTCTGCAGAGCAGGTGAATGAACTGATGGTACGACAGGAAGTAGTCCAACAACATCCTGTCATACACCTCATCTTTACCCTGCAGGAAACACAAACACACACTGTATGAGTAAAGCTCATCGTGCAAAATGTGTAAACCCATTTCAGTTACCCTTCAAACTGCACAAGTTTAAACTGCAAATAATACATTTGACATTAATGCCTGTATGTGGCAATAAAGCTACGCATGAAGTGTTTTTACACAATGAAAAAACCCTGCCAATTTCACAAAACTGCAAAGGAAATTTAAGTTATAATCGTATTCGAAGTCACATGATAATTTTTTTAAAGAAATGACCATGTGTTTGTAGAAACTCTATTTGTACAGCAACTACTCCACCGCAAACTTCTCTAAAAACCAGATGTTCACTCAGAAACTCAGAATCCTGCTTCAACTACGCAGCTCTCAAAAGTTTATCATCAACATTTGTAAAACATTACTTTTACTGTTCTCGTACGCACCTTACTGGTCTCCACCATGGAGGGTAACAGGCACATGTTGAGCTCGGGTCTGGGAGGACGAATGTTGTTTTTTCCTCCCATCAGCTTGATGTTCTCTCGACAGGGCAGATACGGCCCGAACGACACTGAAAACACACACATATACTGTATCAGGGGTGTATAGCACTGGAGTCACTGTACTTGAATACTGCATTTTTGGCCATGTGTACTTTACACTCTGACCGCTTGTACTTTCACTTTTTTCATTAATTCAAAACTATTAAAACTCATTTTTTGATTAGTATTGAGCATTGCTAAGCACATCATTTAGACAACTTTAAAGTTCTCTCAAGATTTAGATTTTATGACCCCTCGGATTACAGATTTACAAACAGTTGTATCTCGCCTAAATATACAGAATCTCAAATACTAGAATCTTTAATAAAAATAAATAAAAATAACCTTCCCTTCCCCTCCTCAAAATGACTTTTATACACTTCTGGTCACATGGATTGCCTTTAGGGCGGAGCTATCAGTCCTTTAGGGTAGAGCCATCAGTCCTTTAGGCAGGGGCTATTAGTCACTTAGGGGGCGGAGCTATCAGTCCTTTAGGGCAGAGCTATCGGTCATTTAGGGTGGAGCTATCAGCCTTTTAGGGTAGAGTGATTAGGCCTTTGGGCGTGACTAACAGTACTTTAGGGAGGGGCTATTAGTTATTTAGGGGGCAGACCTATCAGTGCATTAGGGCGGAGCTATTAGTCATTTAAGGAGGAGCTATCAGTGCTTTAGGGCAGAGCTATCAGTCCTTTAGAGTGGAGTTATTAGACATTTAGGGCGGAGCAATCATTAATTTAGGGCAGAGCTATCAGTCCTTTGGGGTCATTTAGGGAGGAGTTACAAGTCATTTATGGTGTGCAGTGTGTGTCTATCAGTACTTTAGGGAGGGGCTATCAGTCATTTAGGCCAGAGCTATAAGGTCTTTAGGGTGTGGCTATCAGTACTTAAGAAAGAGGCTATCAGTCCTTTAGGGGTGGAGCTAAAAGCAGGGTTATCCGTCATTCAGGGCGTAACTATCACTTATATAGGGAGGGGCTAGCACTCACTTAGGGCAGGGCTATCATTCATTTAGGGAGGAGCAATCATTATTTAGGGAGGAGCTATCCGTACTTTAGGGCAGAGTTATCAGTCCTTTAGGGCGTGGCTGTCAGAACTTTAGGGCATGGCTATCAGTACTTTAGGGAGGGTCTATCAGTCCTTTAGGGTGGGGCTATTAGCCATTTAGGGAAGGGCTATTAGTAATTTGGGAGGGGCTATCAGTCAATAAGGGGGGCTATCAGCCATTTGGGGTGGAGCTATCAGTGCTTTAGTCTAAGGCTATCAGTGCTGGTCATGTTGCTGCTCTGCCTTTATCCATTCATCAATCTTTTTTTAATTTTGTTAAAGGCCCATCTTCCAACCATCCAACTGGTTCTCAAAGACCAACGTCATGCAATCCCCTACAATTACCTCTCATTTCAGGACAGTTTCAAGTGGATGTACATCACGTCAAAGGTAAAAAGACAACTTCTGCTTCATTGCGACTTTAAGTATTCATTATTGATGAAGTGAACGCCTCTGACTGCTGTGTGTAAAGCTGTGGACTCACTGGGGATGTTGCTGTGATGGTAGGTGCAGTGGTTGTGCTGCAGGAAGGGCACGAGGGTGTGCAGGAAGTCATGAGGACTCAAGAGCACCAGCTCCTTTAGCACATCTGAGAACACACACACACACACACACACACACACACACAAACACACACACACACACACACACACACACACACACATGTTCAGTTCACATTCATCTGCTACTGTGCTAACCATGTGGATGTGGAGACTCACCCAGACAGGCGTTACGCAGCTCTGGAGGGCTGTAGGAGTTCAGCAGCGTCAGCAGTTTATGAGCAAAGTCAATCCTCTCCTGCCACTGGATCAAAGCCTGCTTCACATCTACACATGCACAAAAATCAGAGATTATTTGCTGCATTATGGGTAATCGAGTACCTCTGCAATGCATTATGGGGGAGTACTTTAGACTGGATTGTTCAAGTGCATTATGTGTAATCCTGTACTTTTGCATTGCATTATGAAAGAGTTCTTTAAAATTGATTATGCAAGTGCATTATGGGTAATCGAGTACTTAGTTTGGAGTCGACCAACTCCAGCTGTGGTGTATTGTGGGTAATGCTTTACCTTTGCGCTGTAAGTAGGGTCGTGTCGCCTTTAAAACAGACAGGAAAATGGACAGCAGCTCCACAAGATCACCAGTCACATGACATGCGGTGGCCTCGTGGTACATCATGTGCAGGGTGTTGAAGGACTATACACACGCACACGCGCGCACACACACACGCACATGCTCAGTTAAACAAGACAGCCCTTAAAACATGTATTTACACAGACATCAGTCATTTAAATATTTACCTTATTCTGAATAAAACAATATGATGATTAAGATGTTTGCATGAGAGAAGATTCATTTTATGTTCCTGTTTTACATGTTATAGTGCATCCATTTCCATCTGAACACAAACATTTCTTGAAACAATACATGTATTGATGAAAAACTATTGGAATCTGCTAATCAAAAACATGATCATTGATGTCTGGACGTGGCCTAATACGAGAACACTCCACATCTTAATCTGATGATCGGAGTATGACTTGATCCAGATTTAGGTAGTCAAAAATCTCTTAATTCTGAATCAGAGTATTATCTTAACAGTGTTAGGATCAGAATGTACTAGTGCAACCCTCTGACTGTTGACAACTGGCTGTGTGATGCAACATGCTTTATTCATTTGGGAAATATTAGGTTTACAATAAAAGGCAATTCCAGTACTTTTTCTAAGACATAAAACCATTTTAGATTTTATTTTTTTGCCTCAGAGTATGCGAATATTTCTACAGACTGTAAATCTACGTTTTTTAGTGTACTTATAAAGAGTGTACTTTAAATATATTGTATAAGTGTCTGTAGATTGTACATTTATAATGTTTGCTTGTTGAGGAACACATGTACAAGGGTTACATTTTAACAATGCAACATGTATTTTATATATAATTGACACTATAACTGTGCTTTGTTATTTATTTTAATTAACATATATACATTTTGTTTTGTAAAATGCTATTTCATTTGGTTTACAAGGGAAGAGTTGGGAATAATATTTGTTTCTATTTTCCTTTTGTTTCTATTTGTTTCAATTTTCCTCCCCTACATTTTACAAGGGTTATTTCTAAATTGTACTGATCCAACATGTATTTTATACAAAATTGACACTGTAACTTTGCTTTTTAATTGAACTTAATCTAATTTACTTAATCTAATCTCATTTAATTGAATCTTGTCTAATTTAATTTAATTACATTTAATTTAATTTAGCGTGATTACAGTTTCATTTTGGTTATGGGGAATTGTTTAGAAAAAATATTTGTTTTTATTTTCCTGTTGATGTACGTGTATGTTGTACAAGAGTTATTTCTAAATTGTACTGATCCAACATGTATTTTATACATAATTGACACTGTAACTTTGCTTTTTAATTGAATTTAAACTAACATCTAAACTAATTTAATCTAATTTAATTTAATCTAGTATAGTCTAATCTAATTACATTTGATTTACTTTAGTGTACAATTTCATTTTATTTATGGGAAATTTTAGATTTTCCTGTACAGCTATCCTACTATTCACCTTATTCTCCGCGTATGAGTGGGCGCAGCCATTTGAATCATTTTGGCACGAGACTTCCTCCGGTCTCATTCACTTCCATTCATTTTTAGACGTTAAAAACAGCTTGTTTTGCTGCTTGATGTTGCAAACTGATATTTTCTTATTATATTATTCTATTTTGTCTGTATTGTCATGCAAATACTTGTTTGTAGAGTAAGTAGTTTAACCGTTTTCTGCCGTTTATTATTCATAGTCATTTCTCCCATTGGCAGCTGAATCGGAAGTTCTAAAACAATCGCAAAAACGAGCGCACTTCCGCATTGAAGAATAAGGTCAATAGTTTGTAAATGTTTGATAAACAGATAAAAAAAGACAAATATAGTTGTCTATGTAAATGTCCTGAGTGAAAGTATGAATACCTCGGTCATGAGGATGAGTCCTCTGTTGAACACCACTAGCAGTCTGTCCTCATCGTTCTCCAGCAGAATCCGGAAGGCACTGAGAGTATACAGAGAGGCGCTCAGGATCAACAAATGCTGGTAAATACTTTCTGAGACTGTTAAGAGCGTGCGCACCAAATGTCCCCACAAGTTTAGCAATACCAGCAAATTTTGACCTCATTGGGACATTTGAGGAAAACAGCTCATAAAGCACACAGAATAAAGTAGTTTGAAAATATAAAATGTAGATTGATTCCTAAAAAGGTTGCGTTAGGTGTAAAGTATGAGGAAGAGGGAGGGATTATACAGTCCTTACAGTATAAAAATCATTATATCAATGGGAAGTTCCCATGAGGATGGCTGTAAATAGGCCTGTCATGATAAGAAACTTTGTCGTGTGCTATATTGTCACAGAAACTGTTGTGATAAGCGATATTACTGCTATTTTGAGATCATTATTATGCCACTGATTATATAATGATTACATAACAGCATAATAATACAAATAGTCATAAACACTTTAAAATACTTATCATACCTAAGGTTATTTAAACTCTATAATGTGATGTTAAAAGCTAAATGTCGTATGATATATACTATTAAATGTCCTATTAGGTAAATGTCCAATTATAAATGCTAACACCAGTGAGGCAGAACGTAAATGTCATTATAAAATGGCTTTAACGTTATTTGTGAATTCATAAACATATATAGCAATGGCAAAAAATGATTGAGGTCATCTGCAAGTACTACACGATAAGTCGATATGTTGATTATTGTGACGGGTCTAGCTGTACAATTGTGTGTACCTGATGAGTGTGGTCCAGCAGGAGCGTCCGTCCAGACAGCGCAGGTAACAGCTGATGGTGGTCTTCTTGAACTGCTTGACGTCCTCCAGCTCTTCCTCCCTCATATCAGGCCTCTGAGCCACAAACAACTGCATCAGGTTGAAGAGCTCCTCCACCGCCTGCAGAGCCAGCAAAACAAGCAGATTAGGAAGATCTCTAAATAATCACCTGACTCTGAAGATTCAAGTAATAATGCTAATAAATAAAATCATGTATTAAAACTGATTTATTTAGCTTAGTTTTAGCTCGAGGTTCACCTAACAGAGAGGTGGGGATGAAGATAGTAAAGCCTCCATGTGATTGGTCATATTTGGATAAAATTATACATATTAATTTAATGTATTGCACTTCCTTGCGATATGGAAATTGCAAATACTATTATTGCAGCAACACTAATTTTTGTATATATTGTGCCTCTCTCCTCTGGATCTCCTAAAGTAAGTGCAGTGGTGGTTTTGCTCACCCCGGGGTACTGGCTGGCGTGGGGCGTGAGGTTCTTGAAGGCCCACTGTATGTTCTGATGTGATGCCAGCTGGCGGGTGAAGGCGGGCGACTGCTCGCAGCACATGCGCAGGATGGCGTAATACGCCGGCAGCATCCCGCGGTTGAACAGCACTACCTCCTGGTCATCATGATCTGCTAAAATGTAGTTGAACGCAATGTTTTTAGTCACCACTGGGTTCTGGATGATGAGGCGCACGTTCTCGCTGCAGTCCACGCAGACGTTATACCAGAACGACAGCAGAGCTTGCTTGTTGTGATTGGTGGCGATGGCCGGCTCTGATAACTTGGGCTGCAAGACAAAGGGAGAAATGTAAGAGTAGGTCTGTCTTTAGAGCATCTATATTGATAACTTGGGCTGCAAGACAAAGGGAGAAATGTACACTACATGGATACGAAGCTCGTCAAATAAGGCGGAGCTCCAGGTGACACCTTATCAATAGTGTAATCGCCACAAACCAATGGCAGCTCAAAGGTGCTTTGGAAGCAAAACAAACTACCCCAAAAACTATGCTTAGGTGAGCTGATTTAAACTGCTGAAACAAACTCAAATCAATCTTAATTTGGGCCGGATTTTTGTTTTTTTGTATTTTATTTTATTTGAAGTATTTAAGATTTCATCTGCTGTCTGAGCTTTCCATGTGTTTTTACACCTTCCTTTCTTCGTGTGTTCAATACCTTTTCACAGTGTAATTTCATTACACATAACTTCATTTATTAAATTAATTACTTTTGTTTTCTTTGCATGTATGCAAGTGTAGGTCTGGCACCATTTTTAAATAACTGATAGAGCAGGGGATCTCAATCTCGGTCCTGCAGGGCTGGTGTCCTGCAGATTTTAGCTCCAACCCCACTCAGACACACATGGGCTAGCTAATCAAGCTCTTACTAGGCTTTCTAGAAACGTCCTTGCAGGTGTGTTGAGGCAAGTTGGAGCTAAAATCTGCAGGACAACGAACCTCCAGGACAGAGTTTGAGAACCCCTGTGATAGAGGCTATTTGATCTAACTGCAGTTGTTTCAGACCACGGTGATTGCCTGCCGCAACTTTCACTAAACATGAACACTGTGTTCAAATGCACAAGCAGCTTTACATTCCCTTCTAAATTTGCGATAGATTTGGATATCTCATGGATTAGCGGGATACCCTTGGTAGATGCTCTATTGAGAGGTAATTAGCGGTATTGATCATTTATAAACACTGACAAGTTAAAATGTATACAATTTATTTTAATTTTGTTACTTATTTTGACTGGAATTTAAATGTGTTAATTATTGAACTTAAATGTGTTAATTATTGAATTTAAATGTGTTAATTATTAAACTTAAATGTGTTAATTATTGAACTTAAATGTGTTAATTATTGAATTTAAATGTGTTAATTATTGAACTTAAATGTGTAAATTATTGAACTTAAATGTGTTAATTATTGAATTTAAATGTGTTAATTATTGAATTTAAATGTGTTAATTATTGAACTTAAATGTGTAAATTATTGAATTTAAATGTGTTAATTATTGAATTTAAATGTGTTAATTATTGAATTTAAATGTGTTAATTATTGAATTTAAATGTGTTAATTATTGAATTTAAATGTGTTAATTATTGAACTTAAATGTGTAAATTATTGAATTTAAATGTGTTAATTATTGAACTTAAGTGTGTTAATTATTGAATTTAAATGTGTTAATTATTAAACTTAAATGTGTTAATTATTGAACTTAAATGTGTTAATTATTGAATTTAAATGTGTTAATTATTGAACTTAAATGTGTAAATTATTGAACTTAAATGTGTTAATTATTGAATTTAAATGTGTTAATTATTGAATTTAAATGTGTTAATTATTGAACTTAAATGTGTAAATTATTGAATTTAAATGTGTTAATTATTGAATTTAAATGTGTTAATTATTGAATTTAAATGTGTTAATTATTGAATTTAAATGTGTTAATTATTGAATTTAAATGTGTTAATTATTGAACTTAAATGTGTAAATTATTGAATTTAAGTGTGTTAATTATTGAACTTAAGTGTGTTAATTATTGAATTTAAATGTGTTAATTATTAAACTTAAATGTGTTAATTATTGAACTTAAATGTGTTAATTATTGAATTTAAATGTGTTAATTATTGAACTTAAATGTGTAAATTATTGAACTTAAATGTGTTAATTATTGAATTTAAATGTGTTAATTATTGAATTTAAATGTGTTAATTATTGAACTTAAATGTGTAAATTATTGAATTTAAATGTGTTAATTATTGAATTTAAATGTGTTAATTATTGAATTTAAATGTGTTAATTATTGAATTTAAATGTGTTAATTATTGAATTTAAATGTGTTAATTATTGAACTTAAATGTGTTAATTATTGAACTTAAATGTGTTAATTATTGAACTTAAATGTGTTAATTATTGAACTTAAATGTGTAAATTATTGAACTTAAATGTGTTAATTATTGAACTTAAATGTGTTAATTATTGAACTTAAATGTGTAAATTATTGAACTTAAATGTGTTAATTATTGAATTTAAATGTGTTAATTATTGAATTTAAATGTGTTAATTATTGAATTTAAATGTGTTAATTATTGAATTTAAATGTGTAAATTATTGAATTTAAATGTGTTAATTATTGAACTTAAATGTGTTAATTATTGAACTTAAATTTGTTAATTATTAAATTTAAATGTGTTAATTATTGAATTTAAATGTGTTAATTATTCAATTTAAATGTGTTAATTATTGAATTTAAATGTGTTAATTATTGAATTTAAATGTGTTAATTATTGAATTTAAATGTGTTAATTATTAAATTTAAATGTGTTAATTATTGAACTTAAATGTGTTAATTATTGAACTTAAATGTGTTAATTATTGAACTTAAACGTGTTAATTATTGAATTTAAATGTGTTAATTATTGAATTTAAATGTGTTAATTATTGAATTTAAATGTGTTAATTATTGAATTTAAATGTGTTAATTATTGAATTTAAATGTGTTAATTATTGAACTTAAATGTGTTAATTATTCAATTTAAATGTGTTAATTATTCAATTTAAATGTGTTAATTATTCAATTTAAATGTGTTAATTATTGAATTTAAATGTGTTAATTATTGAATTTAAATGTGTTAATTATTGAATTTAAATGTGTTAATTATTGAATTTAAATGTGTTAATTATTGAACTTAAATGTGTTAATTATTGAATTTAAATGTGTTAATTATTGAATTTAAATGTGTTAATTATTAAACTTAAATGTGTTAATTATTGAACTTAAATGTGTTAATTATTGAACTTAAATGTGTTAATTATTGAACTTAAATGTGTTAATTATTGAATTTAAATGTGTTAATTATTGAATTTAAATGTGTTAATTATTGAACTTAAATGTGTTAATTATTGAACTTAAATGTTTTAATTATTGAATTTAAATGTGTTACTTATTGAATTTAAATGTGTTAATTATTGAATTTAAATGTGTTAATTATTCAATTTAAATGTGTTAATTATTTAATTTAAATGTGTTAATTATTTAATTTAAATGTGTTAATTATTGAATTTAAATGTGTTAATTATTGAACTTAAATGTGTTAATTATTGAACTTAAATGTGTTAATTATTGAATTTAAATGTGTTAATTATTCAATTTAAATGTGTTAATTATTCAATTTAAATGTGTTAATTATTGAATTTAAATGTGTTAATTATTAAATTTAAATGTGTTAATTATTGAACTTAAATGTGTTAATTATTGAACTTAAATGTGTTAATTATTCAATTTAAATGTGTTAATTATTGAATTTAAATGTGTTAATTATTGAATTTAAATGTGTTAATTATTAAATTTAAATGTGTTAATTATTTAATTTAAATGTGTTAATTATTAAATTTAAATGTGTTAATTATTGAATTTAAATGTGTTAATTATTGAATTTAAATGTGTTAATTAATGAATTTAAATGTGTTAATTATTTAATTTAAATGTGTTAATTATTTAATTTAATTTTAATTATTTTGAGTACAATGCTACATCTAGCACACTGCCCTCTTCAAATCAGACAAGGATACAGTTTCGGCTAGAATAAAAGCAATTTTATATTTATTTAAACTTTAAGGTCAATATTATAAGCCCCCTTAAGCTATATATATCAATATATAAAGCAATATTTTGATTGTCTACAGAACAAACCACTGTTATACAATGACTTGCCTAATTATCCTAACTTGCCTAATTAACCTAGTTATACCTTTAAATGCCACTTTAAGCTAAATTTTAGTATCTTGAAAAATATCTAGTCAAATGTTATGTGCTGTCATCATGGCAAAGATAAAATATGTTTAACCTAATTCGACTTTCAACATGCACTTTAAGCTAGCATCTGTTTGATCATTATGTGTTTTACCTGGAAGAGGTTCCAGAGGTCCATGAAGTAGCTGGAGAACATCAGCTTCTCAGTTTTGGAGATGAGGCAGTAGGTCATGAAGCTGAAGTACTGCACCAGTTTGGTGGTCCCGTGAACAGGCACGTCCACGTAGAGTTTAGCCCGACCCAGCAGGCCCAGAAGCAGATTATAGACCTGATGCAGAACCACGGTGGTGTCGGGGCTGAGCGGGAGGTCCCGCGTGGGGATGTGGAGAGAGCGTGTGGAGCGAAACATCTGACGGAAAGAGTTACTCGGGATGAGGGACACCAGCAGATACGCCGCAGCTGACACACACACAGAGAGAGAGAGAGAGAGAGAGAGAGAGAGAGAGAGAGAGAGAGAGAGAGAGAGAGAGAGAGAGAGAGAGAGAGAGAGAGAGAGAGAGAGAGAGAGAGAGAGAGAGAGAGAGAGAGAGAGAGAGAGAGAGAGAGAGAGAGAGAGAGAGAGAGAGAGAGAGAGAGAGAGAGAGAGAGAGAGCGGATTTACATTATTATACTGTAGAAAAATAACAAAAGGCTTGCTGTAAAATATGTTTATTTTTTCTTTCAAGGACAGCTAATTTTAGAAGTCCACTAAAAACAAAACTTCATACATCTTTAAAGAGGATCAAGTATGCAGAATCCAGGGGCGGATTTTTTGATTTGGTGGTCATAATCAATTCCAGCCAAGGGGCACGACAGTCTTAAAATGCTCCCTTTTTAATTTTATTTATTTATTTATATGAGTGTTTTTTCTCTCTCCTTTTCTTCGTTTAACATTAATGTAATGTAATCTCTACATTTTAAATGATTAAATCTTTACCTGATTTGACTGCTGGACTGCTCCATTATAAAGGGTGGGGGACACATTTGCATAGATGTAATATTTAAGGTTAAAATTTGATTTGTTAAACCCTTACCATACACAATACAACCCAAAACAATGCTATAAACAATTTATAGGTATAATTTATACTTCTAGGCATTTATTGAAGGCCCCCAGATTTCCTGGTGCCCTTAGCGGCTGCTTACACCTCGATTATTGGTTAAATCCGCCCCTGCAGAGGTCAATACATTTTTTTAATTAAATTTTTCATTTGTTTTTTGTGTGACGTGGTCTTGTAAGACATCATTGCCACCTAATGCTATTCCTGACAACAGCCTTATTTTTATGTGGACACCTGCAATGGTGTTTCTGATAAATTAATAAATCCGATAGCATACACAGCATGTCACTGTTAGATATAATCAATGTTATATACAGTATAATGTTTATGCTCTAAAAGTCAGGATGGCCCCTTTAATGCTATTTAAAGCATATCGTGACATTTATTCATTCTGTATGTAGTTTAAATATTTAAATATGAAAATAATCTAATATTTTGAGGATGCTGTTATATAAATTTCATTTAGTATTTTTTATTGATCAAAAAGCTTTTAAATGGAAATACTGGAATTGTCCTTTTTGATCAATGTAATATTAATTAATTAAAAAATTAATCAGTAGAACTGATTTCAACACTGATAATTATCAGATTTTCTTAAAACGTTCAAAACATCATTAAAATGCACTGAAGAGCAGAGTAAAAATGCTAAAAATTAAGTTTTACATCACACAAATGAACTACACTTATTTGTGTGACTTTAATACATGTTAAAATGTATTTACATAGAAAAACCTACTTTAAATTCCAATAATTTTTCATAAAAGTTTTGTGCAATATTAAACAATGTAAAGCTGACCTTAGAAATGCAAAGTCTCTTCCCATTTTTAAACCGATACTCAATTTGGTTCTTTTAGGATTGCTTTTAATTCATCTGCTTTCTATTATCTGTTTTAATCTACTATATGTTGTATCTTTAATGTATGTTGTCTTGATTTGAGAAATAAACATATAACTTTTATAATTATTAATATAATATTTACTGTATTTTTGATCAAATCAGTGCAGTCTGGCTGAGCAAAAGTCACTTCTTACAAAAACATTCAACTATTCTTGAGATAAAATGTGCATATGTGTATGGATTAAAGGGCTCCTTACAGGTTCGCACACGCGGGTAGTTGTGCGCCAGCAGGAATCTCTCCACCCAGTTCTCCATGTTCTGCAGGACCCAGCTGTGTGCCAGTTTATTACGCGGTGTCTGAACGGCCAACCAGTCCAAACACTGAGACGGGTTATACTCGATCACCTGACACACACACACACACACACACAAACACTCAGATCAGTGAGATGGACAAAGGTCCTCAACACGGGGCGTTCTCCAAACCAACATTCATCACTGACAATAATGTCTCAGACACAGCACATACAAATGAGTTTTAAACACGCCACAATTTTCCTGAAATTTATTTCTAAAAAAGTTGAGGTGAAGTTGACTGAAGGGTGTCATTTAACTTGATGTTGATGTGAAGGGTATTGCTCAAATCTTTTCTGCGATCACCTGAACCCCTGTGAACAAAACCTGGACCCCCTTTTCTTCTTTGCATTTCAGTTGTGTTCACGATTTTGTTTGAATATGTAAGATTTCAGCTGCTGTCTGGGCTTTCCATGTCATTTTACACTTCCCTTTCTTCATGTGTTCGATACTTTTTCCCTGTGTCATTCCATTTTATTACATATAACTTCATTTTTAAACTAATTACTTCTGTTTTCTTAGTATGTCTGGATTTCGTTGGTTGTTACAGACATCTGGTGAAAAAATATAAATATACGAGTCACCGCAAAGGGTCTGAATACTTTGGACTGTGTGATATTTCTGTTTTTCTTTTTTAATAAATCTGCAAAAATGTTAAAAAAAAATCTGTGTTTTTTTTTTAAATAACTACTTTTTAGGTTTTTTTCTCACTTTTTTATTGTGATAGGACAGTGGAGAACAGACAGGAAAGCACTGGGAGCAGAGAAAGGGAAAGGATCGGCATAGGACTTCAAGCTGGGGATCGAACTCGGGTCGCCGCGAGCACAATAGTGCTATATGTCAGCGCATTTAACCACTAGGCTATCGGCACTAACAAGAATTCTGTATTTTTCTGTCAATATGGGGTGCTGTTCGTACATTTTCGAGGGAAAAATTTACTTAAATGATTTTAGCATATGGCTGCAATATAACAAGAGTGAAAATTAAGGGGGTCTGAATACTTTCCGTACCCACTGTGTGTGTGTGTGTGTGTGTATGTGTGTGTGTGCGTGTGTGTGTGTGTATAATATACAGGGTGGGCCATTTACATGGATACACCTTAATAAACTTTTTGGGAATTTCACAAGAAAAACAATGGTGTGCTTAGTTTTAACGTAACTTTATTCCTTCATGAGTTATTTACAAGCCCCTTCACATATACTAACGTGCCTTTAACAGGACATTAATATCACCAACCATTCCCATTTTATTAAGGTGTATCTATATAAATGGCCCACCCTGTATATACAGGACAGGACAGATTTACCTCCCAGATCCTCTGCAGGATGTAGGACGCAAATGAAGGCATTCCTGGAGGACCAGCAGCAAACTCCATCAGCATCGTCAGCAGCTTGAAGAACGGGTTGGCTGCCTGTAAGATGCCCACACACAGACAGATTCATCTCATCATATAAACTACTTCACATTTCTGATTGAAAAAAATGCATGTTAATGAACTGGAAGTCATCTCAACAAACGCATTTCCTACTCTAAAGACTCTCTAGAGTATCTACCTTCCTTTTCTTAGTTGCATGTTTTTGATAAAAGAAAAAAGAAGTGTAACGTTTGTACAGCCCGATTAGTTTTACATATAGGTGAATGTTCTGTAATACTATAAGAGTAACAGCAGGAGATCGACTCTTACCTCTGGAGTGAGTTTAGCGATGGAGGTGAACAGCATCGAGACGATCTACAACAAGCAGGGGAATTTATATGTTAGACCCTGTTTACCTGAAGAACAAAGACTGACACGTTGAACTAAACACGAAGCTACCATTAAAAAGTTGTCATCAAAAGTGTCTTCTTTTGAATGAATTTAACACTTAATTAGCAAAGATACATTAAAACTGATTAAAAAAATTATACATTTATAATTTAAAGCTAGGCCAAATTAAGCAGGAACCCTAATACGAGACTTTCAAAAACATTTACAAATCATAAAGATCCTAAACATTTCTACAGCAGTGTACATCTGACAAAACTACCCTGCTGGGATATCCAAGGAATAAAACAAGTCTTTTTCAAGTTTTTCAAATGAATTTTCATGTATAATTCCAACAAAAACAAAACACCATTACACACAAAACTAAACACAACACAAAAAAATAATGAGATTAACAAAAAGATATTTAGTTTGTGCCGTCTCCTCTTGAGTGTGTGTGTCTTACGTGTTCGGCCAGGCGGTTGTTGTATCTGCAGAGGCTGAATATGAGGTTGCAGGTCTGTCTGATGTTAATGCTGTCTCTGATGTGCTGGAACAGGAAAGGGAAGCCTTTTCCTCCGGTCAGAGCAGCCATATCACTCTGAGACAGAGTCAAGTGTCTGCAGACAGTTATGGGGTCAAATATGAGCCGTTTTTGGGTGAAATATGAGAGAATTTAATGTGAAATAGTAGCAGTTTTGGAGTGAAATATGAAATTTGGGGTTAAATACAAGCGGATTTAACATGAAATATGAGCCATCTTTTGGGAGGTTTAATATAGGCCATTATGCAATTAAATATGAGTGAATTTATGGTGAAATATGAGCATTTTTTGGCCTGAAATATATGCTATTTTGGGGTAAAATATAAGCTTTTTTGGGCTTGAGTATAAGGTGTTTGGGGGTAAAATATGAGCCGTTTTGGTGTAAAATTTTAGTAATTTTCTGGTGAAATATGAGCATTTTTTGAGCCAGAAATAGATGCCATTTTCGATGAAAAAAAATGCTTTTTGGGGGAAAATATGAGCAATATCGGGGTGAAATATGGGTCAAATTTGAGAAGTTTCCTGGTAATATATGAGCATTTTTTGGGATGAAATATATGCAGTTTTAAGTGAAATATGAGCTTTTTTTGCCTGAAATATAAGCCGTTTTGGGCTGAAAATTTTACTTTTTGGGGCTGAATTATAAGCCATTTTGGGGTGAAATATGACACATTTTTGGGGTAAAATATAAGCAAATTTAGCGTGAAATATGAGGCATTTTGAGCTGAAATATGAGCAGTTGTTGTGCTTGTACCTCTCGGAGCGGGACTGCTCCACCAGCAGCGATATTAGAGCGATCATCTTCTCCAGAGCAGCCGGTCTGTATTTCTCCTCCGCCAGAGACAGAATGTCCTCCTCTTCATCCTCCTCACCCTCCTCCTCCTCAGACAACACCTCTACCTGAGGCTGGTACAAACAGACACAGGATATAATATAGGTTATATTCTATGAAATCAGGGAACATCTGAAGAAGCACTGATGAAGAAGCAACACTCACATTTTCAGGTCCTTTAGTGCCCATGTAGAAATGCACCATAATGGAGATGGCTTGCAGAGACAAGAGAAACTGACTCTGTGTAGACAAACAGAGGAAATCATGAAAAAAATATACTAATAATAATAATACATGCTATAAAATGGTAGAAAGCTATTTAATATGTAAAACAAGCTAAAATATAAAGAATATAAAACATGTAAACTTAGATACTTGTATATGCATATGAATTAAATAAAATAAAATGACATCAAATAAAAGTTAAACAGCTACACATAAAAACAGTTTAAACAAATGAAATAAGTAGCATGTTAAATTCAGCAACAACTGTTAAAAAAACATGTAAAAATCAATAAAAATCAATGCATTACTAAAAACATTTATACAAAAATGCTGTTAATTAAAAAAATTAGTTAATGAGATAAAAATTAGTTAATTAAATGCAAGTCAAATATGTTAAACAAACACCCAAATAAGATGTAAATGATCAGATAAAATGTCAAAAAAGTTAACTGATTAAATAAAAAAAATAAATAAAAATAAAACAAGTTTAGACGCTCGCATTTGCATATGAATTAACAAATAAAAATTAAATAGCATCACATGATCAGTTAAATAAGTTTATAAAGTTACACATAAAAAATATGGTTTAAACAAACGGAATACATAACACATTAAAATGAGTAACAATTATTAAAAAACATGCAAAAATAAATAACAATATAGAGGAAAAAATAATTAAACAGAAATTCAACAAATTATAAAAATAATATAAAAATGTATAATATTTATAAATAAACTGAGCATTAATTAAATGCAAAGCAGATATGTTAAACAAACAAATACGATAAACTTATAAAATAAACATCACTGGAAGAAATAAATCATTAAATAAATAAAACGTCAATTTTAAATAATAAAAATAAGTGCAATAAATATACAGTTGAAGTCAGAATTATCAGTCCCCTTGAATTATTAGCCCCCCTGTTTATTCTTCCCCAATTTCTGTTTAATGGAGAGAAGATGTCTTCAACACATTTCTAAACATTATAGTTTTAATAACTCATCTCTAATAACTGATTTATTTTTGCCATGATGACAGTAAATAATATTTGACTAGATATTTTTCAAGACACTTCTATACAGCTTATAGTGACATTTAAAGGCTTAACTAGGTTAATAAATTACAATAACAAGTTTCCAATTAAACGAATGAATAAATAAATAGGATAATAAATAAATAAGGACGATAAACAAACAGGAAGAGCTACCTCCTCTTCTCCCATTTTGGCGAACTCGTAGAGGAAGGCGAAGTATTCAGTGAGATGTTTGCTGTGTGGTTTAACTCCGTGCTCCATGATGGACAGCAGCGTTTTGACGAATCGCGTCACACAGGAGCGGCTGCCGATGTCCTCCACCGGCCCGTCCATATCATCAGACCTGCACACACACACACAGCACAAATACAACGCTCAACACACTCACACACACACACTTAACAGAATAACTGCTGACAGAAGAAACACACACCCGTCCTCCATGCCTGGCTGCAGGTACAGGTGAGCGTGGACTGGCCTGAGACGCTGGATCACATGAATACACAACCTCTGGAACATCTGAAACAACACCGTATCAGCTTATTTAATCAGTCATTCACTAATAAGAGATGATTTTATTTAATAAATAAATAAATAAATAAATAAATAAATAAAGTTCAAAAAATGTTTAAATGTGCAAAAAGATACTGTTACATAAAGTGTAATAAGCACATAAATATGATCAAATTAAACTGATTTATTTATTCATATTTAATTGTTAATTTAATTTAAAAATATGTAAATAAAAGAAGAAAATAACGAAAAAAAATAAGTACATTAATATATAAAATAGTTGATTTAATTATTGATTCAATTATATACATAAAAATAAAAAATAATAACTTGATTTATTAAAACAATTGCATTTAATAAATAAATAAGTACAATATGTTCAGTAATTATTCAAATATGCAAAAAGATACTGTTACATAACATGTAATAAGCACATTAATATGGTAAAATAAAATATAAATTTCATATTTAAAAATAAATGTAAAAAATTATGCAATTCATTAAACATTTAATTAATAATTTAAATTAAATATTTGTAAATAATTAAAGGATATAAAGAAAAAATAAGTACATTAATAAATAAAATAATTGATTAAATTACTGATTAAATTATCTACAATCATTTAATGTAGTTAAAAGTTGTATTTCATAATTAAATAAATACAATTAAATATGTTCAATAATTATTAAAACATGCAAATATACAGTTACATAAATAAGCACACAAAAAGTCAAACTAAAATGATTTTAAATACAAAAGAAAAAAAAATGTATATTTATATTTAAAAATTTGCAAAAAGTAAATGTAATTAATTCAATATTTATTTATTAATAGGTAAATAATTAACATCTAAAAAGAAAAAAAAACAGTCCATAAATAAACAAAATTTAAAAATTACGTAAAATATGATTAAATATTAATATTAAATATTAATTAATATTAAAATAGTAAAATTTTATTAAATAAGAAAATGGCATTTAAGTAAATTACATTTAATAAATAAATACAATTAAATAAGTTCCACAACTATTAAAAACATGTAAAAATATACCCCTTACATAAACTGTAATGAGCACATTAATATGGTAAAATTAAATTAATTTATAAGTACATAAGAGGTCTTTAAAGAATAAATAAGCAAATCATAAATGCAATTAATTCATTAATTAATTATTAATTTAATTTTAAAATGTGTCAATAAATTACATGAGGAAATAAAGAAAAAATAAGTACATTAATAAGTCTAAAACTAAGTAAAATATGTACATAAAAATAAATCAGTAGATTTTAGGGTAATTCATGAAAAACATTTAAGAAATAAATACATTAAAAACACTAAATATAAAGCTACAAATAAACAATAAGTAAACTATGTAAATGAATAAACATTAAAACACCATCATAATATATGATAAATTAACACATGAAGAAAGTAAATAAGTAAGAAATTCTCACCTGACGTACGATCTGATTTGGACACTTGATGAGAATCTGCATGGGCCACCAGTTATCATCTGCCATCTGATCCAGAAACCACTGAAAGAACACACACACCAAATTAATTACCAACACATTACACTGATGCAACATTAAGGAAATCATCTCCATTTATCTGTCTTAAAAGTGATAGTAGAAACAAAAGACACTAATAAACGGAAAGCTGGCAGTGAGGTGTGTTTTACCTCACATGCAGCTTGACTGTTGTTAAACTGTTTGGTCAGGAGCTCGATCCACTGCAGCATTGTGGGCTAATAAAATAAGATAAACAGATGATCCACTTACAATTACAGAAAAACAACTACTGAAGAAAACAGCTTCAGGCCTGATATGCAGGTTACTACTAAACTCTCACCTTTTCTTTGGAGTGAATAAAGGTCTCCAGAACAAACGATGTGCTGAGCTGTGAGAGAAACAGAGGGGAAAATGACTTCACAGAATGATGATGCTTGATCTGAAAGCAGGTTTGGGGTTAAAAAAACACTGCATTGATGGAGAAAACCAGACTTGGTATTTAAGGTTCAAGCAACCCAGTACTGCTCGTTTCTAGTGACCTTTAAAAATATCTGCATCTGCCGGTTAACTAATTCTAACAGCTAATGTTTTATAAACTTGATGGATTTTAGGTCTAACAAAAAAAAAACAATGCATAAAACACAAAAAGATTAAACAGAAGAGCGCATGAATGACAGTGCTGTAGCCATGGTCACCAGAGAACTGTTGTTCTGTTGTCACGGTCACAAAAGAACTGTTGTTTTGTTGTCATGGTCACAAAATAACAGTTTTTCTGTTGTCATGGTCACAAAAGAGCTGTTGTTCTGTTGTCATGGTCACAAAAGAATCGTTTTGTTATTATGGTCACAAGAGAATCGTTGTTCTGTTGTCATGGTCACATGAGAATCGTTGTTCTGTTGTCATGGTCACAACAGAACTGTTCTGCTGTTGTCATGTACACAAGAGAACTGTTGTTCTGTTGTCATGGTCATGAAAACTGTTGTTCTGTTGTCATGGTCACAAAAGAACTGTTGTTCTGTTGTCATGGTCACAAAAGAATTGTTTTGTTGTCATGGTCACAAGAGAATCGTTGCTCTGTTGTCATGGTCACTACAGAACTGTTCTGCTGTTGTCATGGTCACAAGAGTACAGTTGTTGTGTTGTTGTGGACGATAAAACTGTTGTTCTGTTGTCATTGTAACAAAAGAACTGTTGTTCTGTTGTCGTGGTCACAAGAGAACTGTTGTTCTGTTGTCATGGTCACCAGAGAACGGTTGTTCTGTTGTCATGGTCACACACAAAAAAACTGTTGTTCTGTTGTCATGGACACAAAAGAACTGTTGCGCTGTTGTCTTGGTCACAAGAGGACTGTTGTTCTGTTGTCATGATCATAAAAGAATAATTTTGTTGTCATGGTCACAAGAGAAACATTGTTTTGTTGTCATGGTCACAACAGAACTGTTCCGCTGTTGTCATGGTCACAAGAGAATGATTGTTGTGTTGTCATGGTCGATAAAACTGTTGTTCTGGTCACAAAAGAACTGTTGTTCTGTTGTTATGGTCAAAAGGAAACTGCCACACTGTTGTCAGGGACAATACACTTTATTTTTATTTCTGTATTGATTATTATTATTATCTTTATTTTCAAAAACTGTAACTTTTCAAAAACTAAAATATATTTTTTAAAATAAAAACAAAATTTTTGTTAGCAAAACCTCACGCTGTTAAAGATGAAGTGAGATGCACTAAAAGTTGAGGTGTTTGTCCCTGTGACAGGGGTGCACATCACCTGATCTGACAAGCTCACCTTTGCCGTCATTAACGACACAGATTTAGGATCTGGTAAAGTGCTGGGAATACTGCTGCACAGCTGCCACATGAAGCTGCAGAGAGAACGTCAAAAAGAAATCAATAAGAATTAAGTGTATAAAATCATTACTAAAATAAAATAGAAAAAGAAAAAGTTAAAACAAAAACAATACCTAAGAAAAAGAAAATATATGATTTAGAAATAAAATTTAAAAAAAAAGACATCCTAGCATGTTTTCTCACCCAAAGTATGTGTGTTCGAAGATGTTTTTATCCTGGAGGAACTGCATGTTGTCATGCCAGATCCACTGAGAGAGAGAGAGAGAGAGAGAGAGAGAGAGGGAGAGGGAGACAGAGAGAGGGAGACAGAGAGAGGAAGAGGGAGAGGGAGAGAGAGAGAGACAGAGAGAGAGAGAGAAAGAGAGAGGGAGACAGAGAGAGGGAGACAGAGAGAGGGAGAGGGAGAGAGAGAGAGAGAGAGAGAGTGAGAGAGTTTGTGTTTACTCCAGTGAAATGCTCAGACGTGTGCAGTGATGAATGATGATCTACAGTGAGCTCTGTACCTCCAGAAGATCAGGAGAAATGTCAAAGTTAAAGTCTTTCCCGTTCTCCTCCTCCACTTCCACTCTCTTGTAGAACAGCATGTAGGCACTGTGGGTCTGAAAAACAGACAAATCACACAGTGCATTACTTTAAACAGCAGTTTACAAGAAAACAAACACTGGGGGAGATTAAACATTCAATTAATAATAATTATAACAGTTAATTAATAATATTAACATCTACAATACTACAACTACTGCTAATAAAAATGTTAAACCATTTCAATCATATTTTAAGAGACACATTTAATGATCAATTATAATTACTGCACAAATACATCGCAATAACATAATAATTAAGTATAATTATAACTAATATGCAAAATAATATAGTAACAACAAATCTGTTATTATTATTGTTGTGTATTTTAAAACTCACCTTCTCAAAGGAGAAATCCATGAACTTGTCTGTGACAGAATCATATGTTTTGGTCTGAAACAATTAAAACATCTTGCTTTTATTAATTATACTATTTTATGATAAAGCATATAGGATGTCTGGAACTGTTCAGAGAAATATTGAAGTACACACCGTCATCTCTCCACCAAAACACTCTGAGGCCAGCTGTGCTGAATCAAACGGCTTCACCTCGGCATCGTTAAACAGGTACCTGAAAAAAGAAACGGCATCACATCAAAATGAATGTGAACTATCAATAACAAATACATCTAAAATCAAACAGCAATTTTAAAGTAGGCTCCTGAAATGCGCAGCTCTGTTTGACGTGTGATGTAATTTCATCTGAAACATGAAGAGGGCGGGGCGATATTGAGTAGCTCCTCCCATTGTGCAAATTACAAGAGGGTTTGACCTGCCCTAATTAATGCTTGATCATGTAAATCAATGCTTTAAGGACTTCCAAACAAGATGAATTTGGTGATAGTAGTGAGAAATTAGTTTGCTCTGATCTGTATCTTAAATAAAAATATCAATAAATAAAGCAATCGATAAAATAAATATACAATTGACCATAACGGGTCATACCATTGTGAATGTAAAATCAGGGTAAGCCGACATGGTAAAACAAAAAAATTAGGTTAGTGGACTTAAACCGCCAGATCTGGAGCCCCAATTGAAACATACAAATTTAAAGACTGACACTTAGTGGTCGAACTTGGTATTGCAGTCCAAATTTAAACATTGGAGAGGTTTTTTTTTTCCTTCGAAGATTCCACGAACATGCAGGTTGCCAGATTGCCAGCACAAACAGGATTAAGCCTTACAATGCAAGCTGCTCAACAAATGTTTACGTTTGTAATGTTAGTATTATTTGCTAGTAAGTATTTGTTTCAATTTTTTTTTCTTCGAGGATTCAACGCACATGCAGGTTGCCAGATTGACAGCACAAACAGAATTATGCTTTACAATGTAAGCTGCTCAGTGAATGTTTACATTTATAATATTTGCTAATAATTGTTTGTTTCGAAGATTTTTTTCCGTTCGAAGATTCAATGCACATGCAAGTTGCCGGATTGACAGCACAAACAGGATTAAGCCTCACAATGTAAGCTGCTCAGTGAATGTTTACGTTAGTAATATTTGTATTTTTTGCTTTAAAGGTTATTTTTCCTTCGAAGATTTGAGGCACATGCAGAATGCCGGATTGACACCACAAACAATAACTTTAGGCTGCTACGGTCCTCCAGATGTCGCATTTTCAGCCACACACGCATACATTAAAACAGCCTTCCTGACTGAAATGAAAAACTCTGTTTTCCGACATGGCAACCCGGGTTGATGAAATATAATTGTTTAAACTGGCAGTGGGCTGGTTATAGAGACCAAAACAAAGGCAGACATTCTGACACTAAATGCACATTTTCAAAGGAGAATAACTGACTTAAACATTTCTTTACAGTTAAAGTAGTATGTTCACGTTACATGTTTTTTAAATATCTGCAAACATAGTATTTTGATACTATTAGAGTATCTTGAGTTGAAGCACTTTTAAATGCAGGATATATCATGGTAGTTGATGTGAACGCTCACCATTTATTGTTGCGGTAGGCATGTGGGTTGATGATGTCCCTGATGAAGCTGTAATAATGACCGCCGTCTGCCGTTCCTGTGTGCACAGTCACACCGATGAGGTCATACTCGTAACTCTCTGCCACTTTAGCATCACTGTCATCACGAAAACCTGTGGATTGCATCAGAATTAGCTTTCTGGAGACGACAAACTCAAGTTAAAGGGATAGTTCACACAAATATTTAATTCACCCACTATTTACTCTACCTCAAATGGTTCCAAACTTTTTATGAGTTTCTTTTTCCAGTTGAACACAAAAGAAGATATTTTGAAGAATGCTGAAAAGCTGTAACCATTGACTTGCATAGTCGGAAAAGCAAATACTATGGAAGCTCTCTTCAAAATATCTTCTTTTGTGCTCAACAGAAGAGCGAAGTTTGTAAAGGTTTAAAACAAGTGAATGGTGAGCAAATGATGGCAAAATCTACATTTTTGGGTGAACTATCCTCTTAAAAACATTTTATTTTAGGAAAACAACCAATCATCACACCTTCCTTCCGGTCTCCTTTGGCCATGAGGAAGTCCTCAGTGTAGGGCGTCATGTCGAGTCGCAGCGGGAAGGAAAAGTGTGTGTTCACCTTCTCCTTCATCATGGTCACCATGTTGAATGTGTAGCGCATGGTGTTGAAGCTCAGGATCCTCGGAAGCTTCTTGAAACAAGCCCTGAGACGTGAAGAGATGTTCAGTACATATTCAGACTTAAGTTTTCAGGAAAGAAAAAAAGAAGAGCCGTACCGTTTCTCAGCGCGAACTTTCTTTCCACACTGAGAGCAAGTGTACATGTTATCACCCTCCAGAGTGTCTTTAATAGTCACCTCGTCCAAAGACTCCTAAAACACACACACACACACACGATAAAACACAATGAGAAATACAAGAGAAACACAATGGGCTCTATTTTAATGATCTAAACCAGGGATGGGCAAACTCAGTCCCAGAGGGCCGGTGTCCTACAGGGTTTAGGTTCAACCCTTATCAAACACACCTGGCTATAGCTTTCTAGTCATTGTGAAGACACTAGCTGCATCCCAAATCGCATACTTATGCACTATTCTACGCCATTTTGAAGTATAAAAAGTGTAAGTAGTGCGTTCACAAAAAAAATAAGTGCACTTTAATTACCCGGATGATGCACTCATTCAGCCGGTAAAATGAAGTGTGTAATGATGGACACTTCACGCACTCAACGACCGCAGGTTTGCTCACGTAGCGGAAGGGGGGGAGCTATCGGGCGTACATGTTGGATAACTTTATTTATTTTGGATTGTAAAAGCAAAATTCTCCTACGAGTGTCATTATGGCGCCTCCCGATGGTGAATGCGGCTATACTCATGACAGGTATTCTTTGGTAGTTTGGTCATTTATTTCACTAATTTGGCAACCGTCAAACGTCATCAGGGGTTGAATTTCCGCTTAGTAAAAAACCATTAGTGTTCCATTTGGGACAACACTACATACATATACTATGCTGTTGAGTGTGTAAGTACATAGTGCATAGTTTATAGTGTGCCATTTGGGACGCAGTTCACAATTAAGATGTTCAGGTGTATTTGATTAGTGTTGAAACAAAAATCTGCAGGACACTGGCCCTCCAGGACTGAGTTTGCCTATCCCTGATCTAAACAAATGGCACTTGATGCCTGTCGGAATCAACTTTTGCTATTTTAAGGATGGGAAAAACTGTCTGTGCACCAAGCGCATAATCTAAAAGGGTTGTGCTTATTCTCTTAATGAGTTATGGGTGCGTTTTAGGTGTAACGTTCATTAAACCAATCAGTTCATTAAACCAATCAGTCTCATTTCCCATTCCCTTTAGGAGTAAAGCTGCGGTCACACTGCACTGCACCATAGACTTCCATTCCATGCAAGCTTGTGCAACAAGTTTTCGCAGTTTGCTGTGTTGGAAAGTTCAAACTTGGTAAACTTTGACCTGCAAAATCGCATCACTTGACTGTGTGAGACCAATCGAGGATCAAAACATGACCTCTCTAGACAGAAGTTAAAAATATGGACCAATCGCTCGCTTTTTTAAATGTCTAAATATCATGTTTAAATTCAGCCCCTTTTCGCAGCGCCGCACTGCAGAATTTCGCATGCTCAAACTGTAGTGTGAGCGCAGTTCGAGTTGTGGTCGCGCCACGGCAGATTGGCAAGTGTAAAACCTGAACGCTTCACTAGTGAGGATACAGATCTGATCGTGCACAAAGTTCAAAACACTCTACAGAACGAGCCGGATTCACCAAATACCCCTGAAGTGGAAGAGAGCATTTTTTTATTTTTTAGCATACATTACCAATCTATTTCTATTTTAACCCTTTAAATCATTTTCCAAAAGATATTTCTGTGCTTATGTGCATCCAAGTGTGTACAATAAGCAACATGTACAAGCTTTTGGAGACATCTAACACAAATACACTCTTTAAATAAAAAATAAAATGTAAAAACTATGCCATTGACTATATAGCAGCTTTTAGTTGGGCAACGATGAGGTCTATTTCAGTTCTCTCAAAATAGCAACGCACTAACAATACAGCATTTATTTACAAAACAAACAAACAATCAAATAAATGAATGATACTCAAATAATAACAATAATATTAACAAGAACACGATCACATTTAAGCAGTATATTAGTTAACCTAACTATTAATTCTTTGTAGGACAAGCATTACACATTGAGTAATAAAAGTAGGTATTTTATATATAAATAAATGTGTACTAATCTGAATAGCAGCATCCATAAATGATAAACACTCACATAGATGTTCTTCATATCGGCTACCTGACACCTCACAGTGTAAAACTCCTCTGCCGTCTGGCTCACATGATCACAGTCCTGCACAAAACATCAGGAGATACATTTTCCAAATCATGTTTAAAAGACCAACGATACTTTTTTTTCACTTATTTCTTTTAATTTGAAGAAACAAATATGTAAAACCTGCTAAGGTCAATATATATATATACTGTATATATATATATATATTTTTTTTTTTGTATTTTTTTTTTTTTGCTACAAAACAAACCACTTTAGCCCAATGACATGCCTAGTTAACCTAATTAACCCAGTGAAGCCTTTTAAATGTCACTTTAAGCTGAATTCTAGTATCTTAAAAAATAACTAGGAAAATATTACGTACTGTCACCATGGCAAACACAAACGATATAGTTATTAGAAATTAATTGCTAAAACTATTGTTTAAAAATGCGTTTAATAAAATGAAGAAACAAAATTAAATAAATTACAGGTGGGCTCATAACTTTTTCTTCAGCTATACATTTAAGATGTGCACATTACAACAGCTCAATCTTACCAGTGAAACCACATTGTTGGTGATGACGCCTCCAAACAGTGTTTTGACTGTGTTTTTCTGAAATACAAGCACACAAACACCTTTTAAAGGGCACATAGTTTACCTCTTTTTTATGATTTAATATTAATATTATGGTTCTTCTGAGTGTGCCAGTTTAGGTTCAGTTCAAAACACAATTCAGATTTTTTTATTATAATGTGTTAAAAAGTGTCATGTTGGGGGCGTGTCCACAGTTCGCTGATTTAGGGGTGTGTTGCTTCACATGTAAATTAGTTTTGGCTTCCCACCAACGTAACAAAGGGGCGGGGCCATGAGCTCACCCTCTCTGCGTTTGCAACAGAGTCTGACAGGCAGACTGAGAGAAGGAGCTTGAGTGAGAGGTTCAGCAATCAGTCGAACATGTACGACTCTGACACAGACCAAGCAGAGAGTACAAAATCATTTGTGTCTTTGTACAGTTTTACAGCCAACTGTGTGCTAGTTTCAAGTGCCGAGCTTGTACACAGAAACTAATAACCACGCACACTGAATTAACTTTGACTGAGGCACCGGATGCGCCGCTCGAAGCCGCGAAACGGCACACCAGACACTCTCTGTGGCGCGGCAGAAACATAAAGTGTCCCGAATCGTTGCGCCACACATTTTTAAATTCTAAACATAGGTTTCTATCAGGGTACACAACAGCAATTCAAGTCTGCAGCGGTCTGCCGCATCCAGCCGTCGACTTGAGTGTACCCTGATAGAAACCTATGCTTAGAATTCTAAAACGCATGCTAGTTAAGATCACAGGAGCTTCTGGGATCGCGAGAAATGCAAACGGCTGAAGTATAAGGTAGACTCAAGGAGAAGTACACATGTTTGCAAACCTACCTAAAGATACAACCAATAATTCCGATTAGAGCGATAATGTGGAGAATATTGCTCTTGTGTTGAGCCCAATGAGTCTTGCATCTAAAAATAGAGCTAGCGTGTTCCTTTAGTGATATTGCTTCGACTCACGCTGAAAATGGCGGACGTGAATCAACAAACTGAGGATATGATGACGCGCCTGTCAATCAATATTGGTGGGCGGGGGGACCGCACTCCTACGTAAAGTTGCAGTCGGTTTGAAAACCGCTCCAATTGGTCCACCGTTTTTTATGTTGTTAAATTGAATCACCCCAATATGACAGTCTATACACCATACATGCACATATGTCTGTCTAAACGGCTTGAAAAGTAGATTTTTTACCATAGGTGCCCTTTAAAGTGCCAACTTTATGCTATAAGAATCGCCTGCCATACATTTATCCAAATGATTATATTCCTATGCAATCGAAAATTGCATAAGGCAGCAATAAATAGGCCTGTCACGATAAGGAATTTTTGTTGTGTGATATATTTTCACAGAAATTGTTGTGATACGTGATATTATTGTCATTTTGAGATCATTTTATGCCACTGATTATTTAATGATTCTATAACAGCATAATAATACAAATAGCCATAAACACTTTAATAAACGTATTATTCTTCAGGTTATTTAGATTCTGTAATGTGATGTTAAAAAGGTCAATGTCCTGTTATACATACTATTAAATGTGCTATTAGGTAAATGTCCAATTATAAAAGTTGACACCAGTGAGGCAGAACGTAAATGTCATTGGAAAATTATTTGTGAATTTGTAAATATTTATTGCAATGGCAAAAATTACTGAGGTCATCTCCAAGTATTTCACGATAAGTCAATATATTTCTAATTGTGACAGGCCTAGTGATAAATGGCTTTAATGGAAAGCAAGGAAATGCAGTGCTTTCTTATATTAATTTCAAAATGCTTTCAATCTAAAATAAAACCAAAGCATAGCTCTCTTGTAATCACATCACATTTGAGAGCAAGGGCGCCCCCTTGTGGCTTGGCTCTGTGTAGATGTTACTGACACCTTAAAACTAATGATTACAAATAAGGGAGAAATATGGGAAAATATGTAAATGGGGACAGAATGGAGTATCCCAGGATAAACCTAGAGGGTTGCCAGGTACGCACTACATCGCACACTACACACTCTTCAGAAGCCGTACCAGGTCCTGAGACATCTCCTCTATTTTAGTGATGAGGTCTGTGAAGAACTCGGTCATGTCTTTCTGCTCTCCAGTGTTCAGGGGCTGTTTGTCCATAGTGTACGTCTTACAGAAGGGACGAGGGTTGTACGCCTTCCTCTCGCTCTCCTGTGCACATTCAAACAATACAATTTTCTTATTGCACTTCCTAATACTTTTGTGTTCATTCTGCTTTACAGCTTACATTCTGTTATATTTGCTTCTATCATTCAGAAGATTTGATTACACCATTGTTGATGTTATTTTTAATACATGCTTATGCTCGTCAAGCCCCTTGAGTTGCATTTTATATAGGAAAAAAGTGCTATACAAATAAACGGATTATTAAAACAACACATCAACAGGTGAAGAAATAATAAAGTAATATACCATGAGATATGTGAACATCTTCTGGAGCTCCAGCAATGTGGTCTTATGCTTAATGTCCTCTGAATACTAAAATAAATAAATAAAATACACACAAAGAGCACTGTTAGGCAGAAATACAACATGTCAGATTTGAACGTGTAATAAACAATAGTGCAATAGGCCACACAAATATGTATGAATGTAGAAAAAGACACTTTGCATCACAATAATAAATTATTTCTTGAGATACATGGGAAAGAAATCAGTCATTTTGTATTGAAATAATATTACTGTATTTATTGCTCAAATAAACGCAGCCTCAGTGAGCAAAGAGATTTCTTCCAAATCAAAAATGTCTCTATTATAAATAAACAACTTTAGCCTGTTTGCAATACTAACTAGATATTTTAGAAAACCAGTATTTTTTTAGTACAGATGAGATGGATGTGAGATTTCTAGACTGACTTTAGCAGTGAAGACGGCCTGTCGGGCCTCTGGGATCATGTAGAGCTGCTGGATGGTGGAGGCCAGGTAACATGTGGCGCCCAGATTAGTCAAGCCCACAAAACGACACTCGGCTCTGACATCATCGTGGGGCCAGTAATCCCACTTATATGGAGCGTGAGATGCTAAAACAGAGAGGATAAAAATGGTTCATTTAATTTTTTGAATGAAGATCCTCTTTAATAAATAAAACAATTAAAAACATTGTAAAAGGTTTTGTAAATTGATTTGGTTTAATCACAAGTCACTATCTATTTGGATAATTTTAAATGCACTTTTGCTTATTAATTTAAGGCACTAAGAGTAGAGTTTGCGGATGTTCGCTTTGGGTGTGTGTGGCATGATTTTAGCTGGCGGTGCGCACGGCATTTTTGAGACTCGAGCGAACAGTGCGCACGGCACCGCGTCTGATTTGAGTTGAATATAAACCACTCTGAAGAGATTTCGTGTGAAACAGACTGTACAGACACCTTTATGACCCGTGATTAGAGATAACCAGATGATCAATAATTCTTGGCTAGAAATTACAACAGCAGTGGGAAAGGAGAAGGTTTTTGTTAAAAGGTTTGGAAAAACCAAAGGGATAATGGCCATGGCAAAGTGAAGACCCATGTACACAATTACACAATATGTTTTTCCACCAGTTATGGGTTTAACACTGATGTATTTTGTTTAATTTTGAATTTAAAACAATTTAATAGTTACAAAACTATAATGAAGTCACACAATAATTTTTCTTAATAACTAGGAAGGAATATTTAAACCTATCGGTTTACAATATACTGATGACCTGTTTTTCTAGACTTTATTGGTGATAATGATCTATAATGTTGGACCATCATTGCCTTTTTAGCATAAGTAGAGGACAGAAACTAGCCAGACAGTAATGTGTTAATTGTGGAGCAGGCTAAATCTAAAAAACACCTGTATTTTTTTAGTCAGTGTACTTTTTTGCTTTTATTTTTGCGATAATCAAACATTTGTAGAGCAACCCATGTTCTGTTGTCATTAATATTTTAATAAATTGTAATAGGTATAACTTTGAGATATAAACAAAAGCAAGTGATGACCAATAATTATTCGCTAGAAATAGCAACAGCAGTGGGACAGGAGGAAAGTTTACGTTAAAAAGTTTGGAAAAACCTGAGGGATAAGCTTGTTTATGCCAAAAGAGGCCATGGCAAAAGTGGAGACCCAGGTACACAATTACAGAATATGTTTTTCCACCAGTCATAGATTTTACACTGATGTATATGTTTGTGGAGCGGGCTAAATCTATAAATAAATAAAAAATAAATAAATAAAAAAAAACAGTATTTTTTAGTAAGTGTACTTTTTTTGCTTTTATTCTTGCCATAATAAAAATATATTCGCAGAGCGACTCATGCTCTCTTGTGATTAATATTGCAATAAACTTTAAATGGTAAAACTGTCTGAGATATGAACAAAAGCAAGTGATGCATCAAAGTTTGATTAAAAAGATCTTGAATGGTTATAAAAAAATGCTTATAATCATTAAAATAATGTATAAAAACAATAAAAAATAATCAGTTTTTAAAATATTGAACGATATTATGATATGACGTAGTTCTGGAAACTTCCTTCTCTGTTTATCCGTCTGATTTTACGGTGGGTTTCTTTTGACCGCCCCCTGTCTTTTTAAAGAATATCACAATGGCGAGCGCGGCAAGTATAAACGCCTCATCCTTTTCGCGAGGTGTGCGCGCAGTCAGCAGAGGTGTGCGATGCGGCGCCAGTCGAAAGTATAATTACAGCTTGACTCTCCAGACAAATCTGACTCCCTTTCACGTGCATCAAGGCAGCGCCTGCAGTTAATCTCACAGCGGTTTATCATGACACGTTTATCAATCTTTTTTTCCCCGCAATTGACAGCAAGAACAAACAAAGACAAGTGTTGTCTGATTGACAAGCAGCACCTTATCATGAAAAAGCCAAATGGGATAAATGTATACCCCATTTCAACAGTACAACATACTCTAATAGGTAATTACTCTAATGTGTAATCTACACAACATTAAGTGCAGTGTGTGGGTGAGAGCGGGGCAGTGTTTCAATGTGATCCGGTTATGTTGTGGTTCTGTGACTGCTGGTGTTGGTTGCTGTATGGTTAAAAATTATGACAGTAAAGTAATCAGCTTAATTTTAAATTGAAATTAATTCAAATTAAATTATATAATAATCTAATATTTGGGCATTTTTTGTGTGAATTTCGCCAGGTTTTGGACAGCTTTTGATTGGAAAAAGTCAGCTATATCTGGCAACACTGAAACCGGAGCACGCAGAGGAAACCCACGCCAATACATGGAGAACATGCAAACTCCACAAAGAAATACCAACTGACCCAGCCAGGACTGGAATCAGTGAACTTGCTGTGAGGCAACAGTGCTAACCACCATGTCACCCCACAACTTCATTAACAACTTAACTATTTAAGTATTTTACATATTTAAATAAACTATATATTATAATAAATATATTATATTTAGATATGTACATAAGAGTTGATGCTAAATCAATTAAAATGACACTAATTGACATTAAAACATGAGATATGATTTAGAATGCTCACCCTGCATGTGCTGTGACATGACCCAGTTGTGCAGCAGTCTGTAGTTTTCCACCGAGCCTTTCACCACCTAAAAGACAAAGTCAAAGATCCTTCAGTGTATTTTGTGTGTGTGTTTGTGTGTGTGTTGGAACACTAAGACCACGGATATCCATATCAGGAAAAACAACAGCTATTGAAGTAAATGGTTAAAGTTTTTCCAAAGTCTTTGAAATATCTTCATTTGTGTTCAACTGAACAAAAACAAAACTCAAACTTGTTTGAAACAAGACAAGGGTGAGTAAATGACGAAAGAATTTCTATTTTTAGGTGAACTATCCTTTTAATGCTAGTGTGCTCCAAAACAGGCATTATAAAATATAAAACTGATATAAACATATTAAGTTTGCAGTTGGTCACTTCCGCCTAAACGGATCAATGATTTTCATACTTCAGTCTCTAATCAAATCTTCTGACCAATCAAACGCTCTCTAGTATCTGACATGTCCCGCCCCATTCAAGACACTTTTCATCTGATCTCAATCACACTCACTGGCAGAGCTGTGATAAAAACAATATACTATTGGCTGTTTTTTTGAAAATAGGAGGAGCTACACAGTGTCTTACCCTCTCTTCATTTTTCAGTTGAGATTACGTCAAACATCGAATAAAAAAAAATGCACATTTCAAAGCACTTCATGGGACCTCTAAAGTGACAGAGCTATTCTTACAGTATATAATAATGATAACATGAGGTTGTAATGCAGAAGAGCAGACCTCCACTAGCAGGTCGTATGCGGCAGCGCGGGCTGCGGGACTCTTGCATTTGGGCTGCTGGCGGTCCTTCAGGCTGGGCAGCAGGAACAGCAGGTCATACGTGTCCCGGAGAAACTCCTGACCTTCCCGAGAGAACTTAAACGGAGGTTTGTGCTTCAGGACGCTGGTGGCCAAACGCAGGAGACCCGTCAGACCGTCGTCCTCGATCGCCCCGTCCTGCTGGTCCAAAATCTCCCGGCTGCGGGAACACAAACACCAGCATGGGAATGAAGTGCGGTGACCTCAAAATGTGTCAGGAAACATACAAGACAAGTCAGATTTTTAAAAATGCCATTTACTGCATTGGTTTAATAAATTCAATTGTTCTCTGATATCTAAATAGTAGGTTTATGGCTTCAGTAAGTAAAATAAATAAATAAATAAATAATTAAAAAGATAATAAATAAACTCACCAGCAATTGTTTTTATTACTCCACAAAATATCCCTTGAATCAGAAGTCCATAATTGACCACAGATAGATCGTGTCATGAATATTAACATCATAAACAATTTGCCATTCTCGTTTTCAAAATAAAAGTCTCACATAGTCAGTAAAACATAAGCTTACAAATAACTAAGGGGGGAAATGATCATGGTTATCTCACTAGAAAACGTTGTGGCTCAAACGCAGCCCAAGACGTGTATATTAATGATCTCAGAGCTACATATGAGGCCGTGTTCTCTTAATAATGACGCTGCTCGTCAGGTCCGGATGAATGACCTAAAGTACATCGAATGATGAGGGTGTGTCCCATGAGTCGCCTAACACTCTGTCTTTACACTCTTGGAATTTACATGAGAACGAGGAAACAATCATGTCTGAGGATCACAATAAGGCTGTTTCTATATATCGATGTCTTATTATTGAACTATGCCTAGATATACACAGATTTTCTTTCTAGGGCACCTTTAAGATCAAAATGTATTATTTAGATTTTTTATGCAATACTTCAGTATTATATGTGATATATTCTTGCACATATACACATATGTATCCATGATTATAAGCGTCCTTGTTATCTACAGAGAGACACTTCAGGCAAAAACACATTTTTTTTCCATGCAACTATCAATATTCTTGAAAAAGTTGACATTGTTTATTAAAGAAAGCATACAAACTACACTATTAAGTGTTTTGCCTTTATTCACACTTTATCATTCAGCCATTTTGAAATGCATTTCAATTACAATGCATATCTTTTGAAAGGATTTTTTTCCACAGATTAACTACAGTAAAACTACAGTTTCAATCATATCATTTTCTGACAGCAAGATTGGTTCCAATAATAGTTTGATTAAATAACACCTTGTTTTTTGACGAAATTAACAAACGTGGACAAAGAGCACCTAGCACCACGTCCATTTTGTCAGACTTTGCAGTCTAGTCCAACTAATAAACTATCTCTGCTTACAGATGTGACTTGGTAATGTGTTTAGATAAAAACGAATGCCGTGTTTTTAGTGTTATAAGTGACCTGCGGATGCAGTCGGCGAGGTGTCTGGCCAGGGCGTCCAGGTCCAGCAGGGTGGTCTGACTGGCGTCTTTCACATGTATATTGTCGATGAGTTTACAGAGCAACCAGAAATATTCCTTACAGCCACTGCGAAACATGGCCTCCTCCTCAAAATCCTCCACCTGACAGCAGAGAATCAGACACAAACATGCACTCATTTAAAGGGACAGCGCGCACAAAAAGTAAATGGGTAAAAAGCATAGTTAACTTATTAAATATATATGTAAAAAGATATTAAATATTTTTTGGAAAATAACGGATTAAAATCTCAAAAAAGTATATAAAATGCTCAGAAAGATCTTAAAAACACATGGAAATGATCATAAAAGTAACAATTAAAATATTATAAAATAAAAAATATATATTAAAAACTATTTCAAGGCATTAATAAATGACACACATAAAATGACCATATTTTAATGTTATTATACAAAAAAAGCTTGTTAAAACAAAAGAAAACAAAGAAACACCAGTATATAACAGACACTAAACTGTCACTAGCTCTGGATTGAAGATGTGTGTGTGTGTGTGTGTGTGTGTGTGTGTGTGTGTGTGTGTGTGTGCGTGTTACCCTCAGTGGTTTGAGTGCTTGTGCGTCTGGCAGGAACTTGAGTAATGTGGACGCGGCGAGCAACAGGAAAGATCTATTGATGGATTCTCCTCCTTCCAGACCCGACAAAGACAGTTTATAGAGACCACTGCACGCCTCCTGACGCACCGCCGTCTACTCACACACACACACAGTTCTGTTAGACAAACAGTATTCCTGGAGCTCAAACTGTACAGCAACAGCAAAGTCAAGTGTTTGGTTCTAAGATCAAATAAAAAATAAAATAATTTAAATTAAAATGAATTAAAATGATATAAACAAAAAGACTATTAAACTAAATAAAAAATTAATAAAATGTAAATAATTAAAATGTAAGAAATAACTATTTGACAACTTTAAATTAAATGAAAGAAAAAAAAATATTTGAAATTAAAATGCTATAAATAAAATACAATTAAATTAAAACAAATAAAGTAATTGTAAACTTATAGTGTGAATAAATAAATAAAAATGCAAAAAATAATTTATTACTTTAAATTAAAATAACATTAAATGTAAAAAAAATAGCAATTTATTTAAAATTAAAATGATATAAATAAAAATCATATTAAATAAAAAAAATGTAAATAAATAAAATAATTAAAATTAAATAGACATATAGTCAAATAAAATAATTAAAATAAAACACAATATTAAATGTAAATAAAAATGTAAATGAAAAAAAATGAAAATAAATGTAAATAAAAATATGATTGAGTTAACAAAATAAACAACTAAAATAAATTGATAACATAAATGAAAAATGATTTAATATGAACATAATTTAACCTCAGGAATGAGCAGCGTGAGCTTCTTCAGCCAGTCGTGCAGATGTTCACTGTCAGCCAGGCTGGATTTGACCAGAGAACAGCAGTGAGCCCAGCTGACCAGCAGCCACATGGAGTAATGCGTCACTGCAGAAACACACAGCATCAGTCAGACTGCACCGCACACGCCATCACTCAAACTGCACTGACAGAGTCAAGAATAATCAGTAGAGAATATTAAATGTGCTCCTCACCCTCATGTCTGGATCTGTGATCTGACTGAGCCTTCAGAACCCTAAATAAACAGAAGACCCAAAGGAAAAACATCTGAAAAATTATAAAGCACTATATATACAGTTGAGGTCAGAATTATTCGCCCCCCTTTTAATTTTTTTTTCTTTTTAAATATTTCCCAAATGATGTTTAACAGAGCAAGGAAATTTTCACAGTATGATTAATAATATTTTTTCTTCTGGAGAAAGTCTTATTTGTTTTATTTCGACAAGAATAAAAGCAGTTCTTAATTTTTTAAACACCATTTTAAGGTCAAAATTATTAGCCAATATTACATTTTTTCGATATTCTACAGCAGTGTTTCCCAACCCTGTTCCTGGAGGCACACCAACAGAACATATTTTGGATGTCTCCCTTATCTGACCCATTAACTTCAGGTGTTGCAGTCTCTTCTGATGCTATGATAAGTTGATTCAGGTGTGTTTGATTAGGGAGAGGTTGAAAATGTGGACTGTCGGTGTGCCTTCAGGAACAGGGTTGGGAAACACTGGTCTACAGAACAAACCATCGTTATACAATAACTTGCCTAATTACCCTAACCCACCTAATTAATCTAATTAACCTAGTTAAGCTTTGAAATGTCACTTTAAGCTGTATAGAAGTGTCTTATAAAATATGTAGTCAAATATTATTTACTGTCATCATGGCAAAGATAAAATAAATCAGTTATTAGAGATGAGTTATTAAAACTATTATGTTTAGAAATGTGTTGAAGAAATCTTCTCCGCTAAACAAAAATTAAGAAAAAAAAAAAACAGGGGGTTAATAATACTGACTTAATTTGTATATAACTATCACTTCACAATCGTTTTATTATTTTTATTCATGAAATTTTTCTTCAGCTTAGTCTCTTTATTTATTAGGGGTCGCCACCACGGAGTGAACCGCCAACTATTTTGGCATATGAGGCAACAGTGCTAACCACTGAGCCACCGTGTCACCTTATTTTTGTATTTTGTTAATAATTGTATCATTATTATTATTACAGATTATTAAAAATTATATATATGCATATAATTAAATTGTACCGTTTTAAAAATAAAATATCACAATATGCATTAGCTTTGGCTTACAAGTCTACAATTTTTAAAATGTCAAATACTTTGGAAGTGGGCATTTATTTCACAGTTTATTTGATTTCTTGTTAAACAATATTCACTTATATATAATAAACACTGCTTTTTATAAGCATTACAGGGCTTGAAACTGCAACCATTTTGGTCGCATATGCACCTGAAATTTTATCTGTGCGACCTCAAAATATATTTGGGAGCATTTGTGCGAATCATAAAATTGTTGGATGCGACCAGTTTTCACAGCAATGTTCACCGCATGCACAGATTTAGGAGACTTTCACGCATTATGCATTTTTGCACCTAAAAACGGCAAACGCAGAGCTCAGGAATAGTTTAAAATGGTTGTCAACTTGCTGCAGTAAACAAAGCCAGCAATTCAAGCTCTTCTTATTGGCCCACTGCGCTAGAACGGAACGCAAATGGATTGGTTAATATCAGCTGTCAATCACAGCTGATTAAAATGATATGAATAAAAATCTTATTAAATTTTAAAAAATTTAAATAAATAAAATAATTAAACCTAAATAGACATATACTCGATTAAAATTAGATATTATTAATTAATTAAAATAAAACACAATATTAAATGTAAATAAAATATAAATAAATTAAAATGAAAATAAATGTAAATAAAAATATGAATGAGTTAACAAAATAAACAACTAAAATAAATTGATAACATCACTCAGTTCAGATGACAGAGAGTTACAACCGCGAAAATGTAAAGGTCTGGATACGAGAGAATGAAAACAACACTGACAGTTGTAGTTTTAGAAACCACCTAAAGTTACAAATAATGGCACATCTGATTACTGATCATGTGTTGAATGTTAATCCACCATTTAAACTTTTCGAAGAGTGGATAAAAGACTTCCAGTGGGTTAAAGTCCGCTATGAAAATAACCAAAGCACCGTAAAGCCGGTGGAACAGAGTTCAGGTAACAGTGTTTGCCACATCTACACATTTTAAGCGCATGCAGAGTTCTTGTTTGTGAGTTTGTTTGTCATTAGTGTTCATTTCAAATGCAATAAATCAGTTAATATAAAACATGTAGTAACTGTGCTCATAATTATTTGTGGGTGCGACTAAATTTTGTCTGGTGCGCCTACATTTTTAAAGTCAGGAGCACTGGGTGCTACCAAGAAAAAAGGTTAATTTCGAGCCCTGCATTACTAAAGATACTTTTGTGCAAAAATAAATTTAGTGTTTGCTGACCTGTGTGCCAGATTGTCGTATGTGTAGGCCACGTTAATGAGCCTCTGGATGAGGTTGGTTCCTTGAACGAGGCTTAAAAAAACCTGACGGAGAACAGAAAGATGTCAAAATTAGCAGTAGCACACGCACACAGATTACAGCGCAGCAGTTTCACGCCATACCTCAGTGAGTCGAGGTATATGCAGGCCCTTCCCATGATCCCCGGCGGTTTTGCGGGACTTCCCAGGCCACGCTCTCTTCCTCTGTGTGTCTGTGAGGCCAGACCAGGCGAAAACGTCATGATAGGCCAAATCTAGATCAGCCGGATCCACCGCAAACTGACAGATCAGCTTCAGCAGACATGCCAGACAATCCAGCAGCCACTGCGGGCGCACACACACACACACACGAGAAGAGATTAACACACACACTATAGGCAAAAACTGCCTGTCAATTTGGGTTTCTTTGCCTTTTAATAAAATATTTGGTTTAATGTAATAAACAAAAACACTTTTAAAGGGGTCTTTAGACAGACGATGTCCAGATGTTCCAGCATTTGTCTACATAAACATTCACTTTATGGATGTAAATTGCCAGATAATATACAAAATAAGTTTTTTAATAGTATTTTCACAATATAGTCTGAATTTTAAAAGAAATGCTTTAAACGGATACCCAAAATCAAGAAACTTTGAACCTATCTATACTGTTTTCTTTAGAAGTGTATGCAAATTAGATCATTTTAATGAAATAATGCCTCATTTAAAAACAACATTCATTAAAAAAAAATCATAATGTAACTAAATCAACCTGGTGATGAATATTAGTTCATTACTTCTACTCCTTTCCCCTACAGGATATTCATAGATGTTCAGTCAGCTTCAACTTTAAGGTCAACAGAAAAAAGAAAGAATATAAAGCCCTCAGTGCTCACCACTGTCCAGGATTCTTGTTCTTTTGGCTCCAAGATTGCAGAGTTAAAAATGTCCAGCAGAAGCTGAAGACCTCCAGATGACACAAACTACAGGAGAAAAACCACAAGTGTGTCATTCAAAAGCAAACATTAAGCACAAAACATACCATTAGGGATGGCAAAAGTATTGAGTTCAGTAGTGAAGATTTAAAAGCGTCCAATTTACGCTACCATTTGAGCGCTGTTCAGCACATTCTTAAACATTATATAATTATAAATTTGTGTGTTCTGGACTATGAAATAAAATCAAATGTAAAAAATATTAGTTTAATTAAAATTAAAAAGAAAATTAATAAAATAAAACCATGCATGAACCGTCTGTGGAATAAAAATGTAAAAAAAAAAAAGTTATTTTATTTAATTTTAAAATAAAATAAAATGTAAATAAATTTATTAAATAATTTAGATAAAATAAATAAAATAAAAACTTCATTAGTTTTAATTAAAATAAAATAAAAAAATGTAAAAAAACATTTTTAATAAATTAAAATGCTTAAAGTAAAATACAATTCAATAAAAATAAATAAAAAAATTTAAATCAATATAAACGTAAATAAAATTAATACTTATTTTTAAAAATTGCATTCATTTCTGTTGGGAACTGAACATAATATCCAATCAGATGTGTTAAAGAATTTGCTTAAAAGCACTCAAATGTTAGCGGGAAGTGGACGTTTTTAAAATATCAGTACCGATTGGTAACTGATACTTTTGACTTTTCACAGTCTAGAACACGCACATTTATAACAACAAATAACATCAGAACTTTACAAAAAAACTCTGCATTTGGAGTTTAACAGAGTCTATTTAATCTGAACAATAGCAACAGATGAGTTTTCTCAGAAGTGTTTGTACCTTGCAGCTCCATGTGTTCTTGCTGTTCTCGATCTGCTCCTCACTGGAGTCATCAGAGTCTGGATACAGATCGCTGTAACTGCCCTGAAACACACACACACACACACACACGTTTAAGAGAAAGCACATGGGAAAGATGATATGAGAGTAATTCTACATGTGTACTGTGAACTAGGGATGTGCAATCTGATGATACATACATCATATGGACAAAACAAGTCTTTTTTATTATATATTATGCTGTGTCATTTATATCGTGGTGTCATAAGAATACATTGTTTATGGTAATATTTTTTCATAATTTATATGAGCATAATTTACATAATTTATAAATATAATTTATATTTTTCATAATTTATAAGGGATGCAGACAGAAACATGAATAACAGCAGCATGAGAAAGTTGCAATACTGAAAGTACAATGATTACATTTTGTATTTTATTTATCAATATTTTTATTTTTGATATTTATGTTAGCAATCATTAGTTTAAGAGTTTTTTTTATTTCATTAATATTTATTTTAGATTTATTTTTCTTTCTATTTTCTTTTTTATTTATATAGTTCTAAATAAAGTGAGAAATATTATCACAAAGTATCATATTATCAAATCTTATATGAATGAGCAGATTTCTGAAAATACACTTTGAAATGTATAAAAAAAAATTCTCCTTTAAATGTGGTCAATATATATATAAACTACTAATTGATTGAATGTACAGACACGGTCGTGATATAAATCATTATCAGCAAATGAGACGACTTGTATCATGATATGAGACTTTTGTCATATCGCCCAGCTCTACCGTGGACTCGCGGTGAATCCTGCGGTTGGGTTTTCCGAGAGCCTCGATGATTTCTAAAGCGTAGAGCAGCTTATGAGGACTCTTGATCCTCAGCAGATCCTTCCAGCACAAACCGTCTGATCCCTGAAGCAGAAACACAGACAGAACGTTAGAAGGACTGAAAAATGCGTTACTTAAAAATAGTAATAACACTTTAAAATGAATAATAAAAACTTTAAAATGATAAAATATTACAATATTAAAAGTTTAAACTGAAACATTAGAAACAAATCAGAACAAGCAAATGTTAAAATGACATAGTTAGACAGAACAATGAATTGAAGAACAGACGGAAACGGCAGAATGAGGGAATGATGAAATGTAAAAAGGCTTTAACATCAAAACGTTACATTGAATGATAGAATTATAGAATGATAAATAGAACAACAGATAAACAGAACCATAGATAGAATTATAGAACAATAGAATGATAGATGAATAATAGAACAAACTACAGCTAGATAAAATGACAGACTTATGATAGACAGATATACAAACACAACGATAGATAGAGCGAACACTAGATCGTCAGACAGACAAATGCACAACAGATACACAGAACCATAGACAAAAAGATTGGTAGATAGAACAATAGACAGAACGATAGAATGAACAACAGACAGACATACAGACAGATACACTAAACCATAGACAAAGATGGATCAATAGAAATATGAATAGAACATTAAATAGAACGATAGATAGAATGATAAAACTATAGAACGACTGATGGAACAAACAATAGAATAAACGATTAAACTATAGAATTAACAAAAAACAAACAATAGACAATGATATAATGATTGATCGATTGATAGAACTGTAGAATGAACAACAGAAAAAAACAATAGAATGATAGAACGAATGATAGAACAAACAATAGAATAAGAGAATAATCAATAGAATTAGAACGAATGGGAACAAACGATAGATTGATAGAACAAACGATAGAACGAGCAACAGAACGATGGATGGATGGATGAAACGATAGATAGAAAGATGTAAACATGGATGGATGTAATGATGGATGGCTGGAACAATAGACAGATGAAACGATGGATGCATGGATGGAACGATAAATAGAAAGATGTAACAATAAATGGATGTAACGGTGGATGGATATGATGAAACGATAGATGAAACAATGGATGGATGGAACGATGGATGGAATGATAGATAGAAAGATGGAATGATGCATTAAGTAACGATGGATGGATGGATGGATGGATGGAACGATAGATAGAAAGATGTAACGATGGATGGATGTACGGATGGATGGATGGATGGAACGATAGAAAGATGGATAGATGGAACGATGGATGGATGGTTGGAATGATAGAAAGATGAAACAATGGATAGATGGAATGATGGATGGAACAATAGACAGAAAGATGGAACAATGGATGTATGTAACAATGGATGGATGGATGGATGGATGGAACGACAGATAGAAAGATGGAACGATGGATGGATGGATGGAATGATAGATAGAAAGATGTAACGATGGATGGATGGAACGATACATAGAAAGATGAAATGATGGATGGATGTAACAAAGGATGGACGGATGTAACGATGGATGGATGGAAAGATGGAACAATAGATAGAAAGATGGAACAATGGATGTATGTAACAATGGATGGACGGATGGATGGATGGAACGACAGATAGAAAGATGGAACGATGGATGGATGGATGGATGGATGGATGGATGGATGGAATGATAGATAGAAAGATGGAACGATGGATGGATGGAACGATACATAGAAAGATGAAATGATGGATGGATGTAACAAAGGATGGACGGATGTAACGATGGATGGATAGATGGAAAGATGGAACAATAGATAGAAAGATGGAACAATGGATGTACAGTATGTAACAATGGATGGATGGATGGAACGACAGATAGAAAGATGGAACTATGGATGGATGGATGGAATGATAGATAGAAAGATGTAACGATGGATGGATGGAATGATAAATAGAAAGATGAAATGATGGATGGATGTAACAAAGGATGGACGGATGAAACGATGGATGGATGGAAAGATGGAACGATAGATAGAAAGATGAAACCATGAATGGATGGATGGAACGATAGATAGATAGATAGATAGATAGATAGATAGATAGATAGATAGATAGATAGATAGATAGATAGATAGATAGATAGATAGATAGATAGATAGATAGATAGATAGATAGATAGAACGACAGAACGATAAATAGATAGATAGATAGATAGATAGATAGATAGATAGATAGATAGATAGATAGATAGATAGATAGATAGATAGATAGATAGATAGATAGATAGATAGATAGATAGATAGATAGATAGATAGATAGAGTAGTCATGTGACTGACCGTTTCATCAGAGATGTTCTGGAAGGCCTGGAGCATGCTGGGACATGTAGGCAAAAGCATGAGCAGCTCCCAGACTCTGCGGGAGAGATTCTCAGCATGGAGATGCAGCTCCTCACAGCGAATGCTCTGCAGGACGAAGCACACTGATTAAACACTGCTTGCACTCACTGTGGAGCGGCTCTGAGGTGCAAGGCAGGAGGCTTTACCTCAGTGCTGTGCTGGGGTCTATCAGGGCCGGGTGGTTTGAAGCAGGCCAGCATCTCCAGCAGGTCGAACAGTGTGGTGAGATGTGGCTCCTGCAGCAGCAGCAGCATGGGGATGTGCTCTTTCTGAGGCGGCGGCAGACACGACGCTGGCAGTTGGACACCCTCACCCTTTCTCTCCCTCCGTGGAGCACCCAGAGATACAAACACCATCTGACAGCACACAGGAGAGAGTTTTAGGGCCGCCACACACCAAGCCGATATCAAACAACTGTAACCAACGAAATCTAACTGTGTGGACACCTAAAGGTTTTATTTTGAGTGTCTGTGTGAATGTGGATTTGAGGATGTTACCTGCATGTCCTTGAAGCCGAGCTCATGAAGTGTCTTCTCATCGTAGTCGGTGGTCAGCTCGTGTCCTGATGAGATCATACGCACCGGACCCATGAGACCACCTGCAAAAACGGAGAAAAAAAATCAGCTGCATGGGACCAATGTAAAATACGGTATACTCATCAGAGAAAACAGAAATCACTGATGTGCAACTTGCTTTTAAACAACTGTAGCGGATAGTACCACTTTACAAATTTGATTGCATCAGCAAAAACTAATTGAATGTTTATTCATCAGTAGTGTTAGTGATATTCTTTTGTGTGCATGTTAAGTAAAGTGAGGTCATGCTTGTGTTCATATCAGTTACTGCTTAATGACTAAGAAAAACGTGGGTCCCAGAACTAAACAATTAGAGAACCACTGCACTACAATGTGTCTGTTCTCTCTCTCTGTGTGTACCTGGGAAGTCCTGCTGGCGACTGGTTTGGCCGAATTCCTGCAGCTGTGCCTGCTGACTGAGCTGATCCTTCTGTAGGTTCTCATACCAGTGAGTGACCTCTGCCCTCAAGTCAGCCACCTGATCACTGGGGTACATCTCAATGGTCATCTGCACACACACACAAAAAAAAATTTGGCTTTAAATGTTTACTCTTTTAGCACAATTTAGAATTCAGAAATTACATACAAATACAAAAGCAAGTGTTTTTTTCCCTCAAAATTGTAGACTAAAACCTCACAATTTACACTTCTCAAAAATCTAGACTAAAATCGTACAATTCAGACTTTTTTTTACTCCAAAATCTAGACTAAAATCTTGCAATTTAGCCTTTTTTCCTCAAAAATCCAGACTAAAATCTCACAATTTAGCCTTTTTTCCTCAAAAATCCAGACTAAAATCTCACAATTTAGCCTTTTTTCTCAAAAGTCTACACTAAAATCTCACAATTTAGCCTTTTTTCTCAAAAGTCTACACTAAAATCTCTCAATTTAGCCTTTTTCCCTCAAAAATCTAGACTAAAATCTCATAATTTAGACCTTTTTTTCCTCAAAAATCTAGACTAAAATCTCATAATTCAGACGTTCTCTCAAAATTCTAGACTAAAATCTAGCAATTTAGACTTTTATCAAAAAATCCAGACTAAAAGCTCAAAATTTAGCCCTTTTTCTCAAAAGTCTACACTAAAATCTCTCAATTTAGATTTTTTTCCTCAAAATTCTAGACTAAAATCTCACAATTTAGACCTTTTTTTCTCAAAAAGCTAGACTAAAATCTCATAATTTAGATGTTCTCTCAAAATTCTAGACTAAAATCTCACAAAATTTAGCCTTTTTTCTCAAAGATCTACACTAAAATCTCACAATTTAGATTTTTTTTCTCAAAATTCTAGACTAAAATCTCACAATTTAGATTTTTTTTCCTCAAAATTCTAGACTAAAATCTCACAATTTAGCCTTTTTTCTCAAAATTCTACACTAAAATCTCACAATTTAGCCTTTTTTCCTCAAAATTCTAGGCTAAAATATAAACTAAAATCTTATAATTTAGACTTTTTATCTCTCAAAATTCTAGACTAAAATCTCACAATTTAGACTTTTTTTTCAAAGTCTTGTACTTACATTGTGCAATTTTGACTTAATTTATTAACAATTTACAATTACAATTTTACCATTTTTTAAAAATGTTCTTGGAAATCTAGGCTAAATCTTTTAGTCTAAATCCAGACTAAAATGTTTGACAAAAACATCACAATCACATTTTTTTTATTCAGTAACACCAAAACCACATACACTACATATACTAGCGATCAACACAACAATAGATGTACCTTGTCGGGCAGTCCTGCAGGCTGGCACACGATTCTGAGCGGCAGAGACTGTTTATCACTGAGAGCTTTCAGATGACTGCTGATGCCTGTTCCCTCGATCTGCCACTGCCGCAGGTGATACGCAAACCTGAACACACACACATTTTTGTAATTACGAGGACTCTCTATAGTCATGATAAAAATAACCTACGCTTAATTTAAGGCTTTACCCTACCCGCTAAAGCCAACCCGCAAATTTTGAAAGTGAAAGTTATGACAATTATGATTTTAAACAGTTTTAAACCCCTCATAGACCAGCTCAACAGTGTAATACCCAGATCATACTACAAATTTGTGTCCTCATAAACCACATAATCCAAAATGGACACACACACACACACACAACAGATCGCTGGGCAGCCTGAGTTAATGACAGGGTTTTTTAAACATGTAAATGTAAACATATTTTTCAATACACACATGTCCATTTCTGCTTTGATTGTGTTGCGGTGGGTGTGTGTACCTGCGTCTGAAGGCCTCCAGGTGTGTTTTGAGCAGCAGCAGGCCTCTCTCGATGATGGTCAGGCTGGAGTGAGCGTCTTTCTCCAGGTTAGCAGACGCCATCATCAAGCTCTCCATACACTTACTGATAAACTCCTGCTCCTTCTCAAGACCCGTTTTACCTGCGCTCACACACACACATTAGTAACTACACCGCATTACACACACACAGTTATTCGGCCATCATAAACTCCACTGGAAGAGACTGGATGTATGTCTGTCTGTCTGTCTGTCTGTCTATGTATCTATCCATCCCGTCACTAACTTAATCAAATTAATTAACCATTTACTAAAAAACTGAGAGATTATACAACTGTAAGTGTAAAGTGGATAATTAAAAAAGCACAATAATACATATTATAATACAATAATATACATATATATATGTGTGTGTGTGTGTACTGACCGCTGATGTAATAGGAGTTGATATACTGGATAGCAGCGCGGCTGATGTCCGCAGACTGAGCCCTCAGCGCGATTCCCCACAGCTGATCCATACCACACAACTACACACACACACAGATGAGACACACAGAAAATGGTCAGAAAGATCACACTGACACAAAGCAGACAGAAGTAAAGCAGTGATGGAGCAAACCTCGCAGTTGGAGCTGCTGTCGTAGGCGCTGGTGGCCAGACGGGCCAGATTACACAGATGCTGGAACAAGTTGAGTCCCGTCATACTGATGGTCTCCGGCTTCAGCTGAGGCATCTGACGGAGACCGAGAGTGATTTAAAATTCACCCTGTACTTTATTTCCCATTTATTTATTTTCTTAGGCAAAAAAATAAAAATATGTACAAGTAGAAGAATAATAGGCTATTATCATAAAAATAAACTCAGTAGCTATGTGCCAGTGGCTATGTTTCCATCCAAAACTGCAAAAAAAAAAACTGGATTGAGTAAAACATCTGCAAAAAAGCCAGAGTTTACATCTGATAAGTCAAAGAGAACAAAACGTCTCTGCCTGATAAACTGGTGCCAAATATCAGACAGAAAAATTTACTTTAGTGAGGAAGGAGAAGCCACTGTGGGCCTTATTTTTTCTGTAATAAATGAGTTGCACCTCAGAAGGCGCAATGTGAATGCAATGAGTTTGCTTTTGGAGGCGTGAGACACTCTTTGGGAGAGCAGACAGATTCTCAAGACAGTTCTGAAGGAAATAATAATACAATAATAATAATAATCATAATAATATTAATATAAAATAAAATAATAGTGAACCACTGTGATGACAGATTTTGGATTAGGGATTTTAGAAATGAGCAAAACAACATTTCAGATGTTTTATGTGCTAGAAATGCTGGTTTATCAATTAATGCAATAATGCAATTAATGAATTACACACATTTCTATAGTCACATGATCTGTTCAAACTAAATTTTAATGTGTATGCTGGAATTTATTAATATTTCTAAACGTAAAATGTTTATCCTGCTTAGTTGTGCACATACTTTTATTAATCACAATTTACCCAAATCTTTGCATTTAATTTAAGCAATGTTCTAAAATTCACAAAGTTAAAGTCAGAATTATTAACCCCCCTGAATTATTATCCGCCTTTGTTTATTTTTTCCCCCATTTCATTTTAACAGATTTTTTTCAACAAGTTTTTAAACATGATAGTTTTATGTTCTAATAACTGATTTATTTTATCTCTGCCATGATGACAGTAAATAATATTTGACTAGATATTTTTCAAGACACTTCTATACAGCTTAAAGTGACACTGAAAGGCTTAACTAGGTTAATTAGGTTAACTAGGCAGGTCAGGGTAATTAGGCAAGTTATTGTATAACGATGGTTTGTTCTGTAGACTATCGAAAAAATATAGCTTAAAGGGGTTAATAATTTTGTCCTTAAAATGATTTTAAAAAAATTAGGAACTGCTGTAATTCTAGCCAAAGTAAAACAAATAAGACTTTCTCCAGAAGAAAAAATATTATCAGACATACTGTGAAAATGTCCTTGCTCTGTTAAACATCATTTAGAAAATATTTAAAAATGGTGAAAAAAAAAAATTCAAAGGAGAGCTAATAACTCTGACTTCAACTGTACAAATAGGTGGAGGGAAACACAGCTAGTGAATGTTCATGACCTGTTATTTATCTATGCTAGAGACCAATAAGTCTAACCAGATTACTTTTTTTATTCATAAGATTCTACACAAAATACAGCAAATCGAAACCAAATCAAGAAAAGCAGGAGTTGAGTAATGTAATAGTACAATAACACGATCAATTTAACATAAACAATAAATAAAGAAATATAGTTCCATAAAATCTTGGTCATCCACACACATACAGTTGAAGTCAGAATTATTAGCCCCCCTGAATTATTAGCCACCTTGTTCATTTTTTTTTCCGCAAAAAGATTTTCTCAACACATTTCTAAACATAATAGTTTGTTCTGTAGACTATCGAGAAAAAAAATAGCTCAAAGGGCTAATAATTTTGTCCCTAAAATGGCTTTAAAAAAATAAAAAATTCTTGCTCTGTTAAATATCACTTGGGAAATAAAAAGAAAAAAGGAGGAAAAAAGGAGGTGGGTTTGGTCAAACAATTCTGACTTCTCCTGTATATACAAATTAATATAAGAAAATTATATTCACAATTAAGTTGATTGATAATACATAACGTTAAACCCTTGAGCGCTGTTGGGGATGTTTTCATCCACTCTGGGGGGATTTTGAGGTTTAATTTGGCCACAATTTTCTCTGCGTTTCACCGAATGGAAGGATTTTTGGTGATAATATAAAGTGAGGAAAATAAGTATTGAACACATCATGTTTTTTTCCTGGGAATAATAAAACAAAACAAAAAAGATGACAAAAAATGAGTTGTGTGTAATAACAATAAAACAACAAGGAGAAAGTGTTGAACTACTGTAACGTATTTAATACTTTATATTAAAGGCTTTTTTGGTGATGGCAGCTTAAAGACGCCTCTCATATGGAGAATGAAGTCACATGCATTGCTCAGGTGTGAGTTTCTCACAGACTTCAACAGAGTGTCAAAATCTTGATGGTTCTGTGGGTCTCGTCTATCAAATCTGAGCTTTATTTTGTATTTTCAACTGGATTCAAGTCAGGTGATTGGTCGGGCCATTCCACAAGATTATTTTCTTTCTCTGAATGCCTTTGACAGGTTCCTTGGCTGTGTTTTGGACTGAAGCAGCAAATATTCATTCACACCAACGAAAGGCAGAGAAGTGCTGAAGAACTACTGAGAGATTTCAGCTGCTGTCTGGGCTTTCACTGCCTTTCTACACCTCCCTTTCTTCATGTGTTCAATACTTTTCATTTTATTGTCATTCATTTTATTGCACATAACTTCATTTATAAACTAATTAGATTTGATTTCTTTATATATATGGATTTCTTTTGTAGTTACTAACATCTGGGCAAAATTTCAAGTCAACAGTAGCTTTAGAAATACATTTTCTGAGAAAAAAGGTGACATGGTGAATACTTATTTTCCCCGTTGTATTTTAAAATAATAAATATTTTGACACTTTTAATAAAACATGACAAAAAATGACAAATTTGATCTCTTCCCAACAGAAAAAAACACCAACAACCAAAAATGCATGATTATATGGTGTCATGGCTTTGCAATCAAGGAATGTCATCATAATGGAAGTCAATAGAAAGGGTAGTCAATTTGAACAATACAATTCAATATCCAGACCTTCTCCAGGAAAAGATGCTTGTATGTCTCCATGCCCATGGCGTGCTGGTCTTTACTGCGGACCTGGTTGAGGAACCAGTGCAGGGCGTCATCGTAACACTCAGAGTCCTCCACTAGACAATGCCAGAGGATGTCCACCTGCTCCAGACTCAATCCTGACACACAAACACAGAAGATTCATATCGATAAAGAGCAAATCTCACATGCAGCGCTCTGTGTGAGAGATGAATATGTAGTGCAAATAGAGTAAAAGTATAAGTTTACACTCCAAGTATGAGTAAAAAACCTTTCTATAAGTTAGACTGTGAAAATGATGCCACCTTATACACCGCACATTTAAAAATATAGCTTACATTTTCGTTTAAAGGGGGCTATAATGCCTGTTTTTACACAGTAATATAATGTCTCTAGTGTGTGTGTGTGTGTGTGACGTTTCAGCTCGAAACATCACACAAATAATGTTTTATAACTCTTTGAAACTGACCCTTTTAGGCTTTGATCCAAATTGTGTCTTTTTGGTGACTGTCGCTTTAAATTCAAATGAGTCTGTGCTCTTATCAGAAGAGGGCGGAGCTACAAATGCCTATCCATCAGCATAGTGGCAGATTCAAAAACAGGACTAATGTTATCTGTTTGATAAACTAAATATTTACAAAAGAAGTGTCTCAAAAGGCAGTCTAAGCACTCCACTGATCATTTATGCATCCTAAAACTCTATAAAAAGCTTAGGCTGTGCCAAAACCGCATACTTCCATACTATATAGCACGCTAAAATCAGTATGCAAGCTGAGTAGTATGTTCGAATTCATAGAATTCGAAAATCAGTATGCCAGAAGTACGCGGATGACCTACTACTCTGAAATGTGCATCCCATGCACGCTGCACTATCCCATGATGCCCTGAGAGAGAATTCATGAATGGGACGGAAGCGACACAACTGACGCAGGTATGTCACGTGACCATGACAAAATGGCGGATGTAGTACGTCCGAATTCCATTCATACTTCTCACATTCATAAAGTATTGATCATAAGCTGCGTCCCAAATCGCATACTTATGCACTATTCTACGCCATTTTGTAGTATAAATAGTGTAAGTAATGCGTTCACACTGAAAACTCTAAAAATATTAAGTGCACTTTAATTACCCGGATGATACACTCATTCAGCCGGTAAAATTAAGTGTTTAATGATGGACACTTCACACACTCAACGACCGCAGCTTTGCTCACGTAGCGGAAGGGGGGGAGCTATCAGGCGCACATGTTGGACTTTATTTATTTTGGATGGTGAAAGCAAAATTCTCAGACGAGAGTGATTATAGCGCCTCCTGGTGGTGAATGCGGCTATACTCATGACAGGTATTATTTGATCGTTTGGTAATTTATTTTACTGATTTGGCAACCGCCAAAAGTCATCAAGGAAACGGTTTGAATTTCCGCTTAGTAAAAAAACATTAGTGCTCCATTTGCGACGACACTACCTACATATACTATGCTGTTGAGTGTGTAAGTGCATGAGTGCATAGTGTATAGTGTGCCATTTGAGACGCAGCTATACTTTTCTAACGGTTGAGTAGTACGTTTACATTCAAATGCAGTACATACTGAGTAGTAGGCGGTTTTGGATGCAGCCAAAGTCTTTCTGAAGCAATTTGATTGAGCAGGAATCATGGGACTGATTATTCTACTTAGCCAATCACCACAGGCAAGACAAAACTAAACATATAAAGCAGTGACTGCAGGATGAGAGAAAATAGCACTAACATTATTCATTCATTCATTCATTCATTCATTCTCCTTCGGCTTAGTCCCTTTATTCATCTGGGGTCGAAACAGTGGATTGAACCGCCAACTTATCCAGCATTTGTTTTAAACAGCGGATGCCCTTCCAGAGGCAAAAATACACACTACGGCCAATGTAGTATATTCAATTCACCTATAGCGCATGTGTTTTGACTGTGGGGAAAACTGGAGCACCCGGAGGAAACCAACACCAACACGGGGAGAACATGCAAACTCCAAAAAGAAATGCCAACTAACCCAGCCGAGACTCGAACCAGCGACCTTCTTGCTGTGAGGCAACAGTGCTAACCACTGAGCCACCGTGTTGCCGCACTAACAATACAATTAAGTACAAGTAATATATTATTCAAACTAATCTGTACAGTACAATTCCTGAGAAGAACTATTTAATTACTAATCCTGTGTATGTGGTGATGTATTATGAAAGCAGAGACTTAAGATGAAGAGACACTCACTGAAGTGATCAGGTGAGCCGAGCGTTGAGAACACACAGGTGAGGAACTGCAGACGCACCTGCACCTCCGCACTGTGACTGTACCTGAAACACACATTACAAAACGTTTAATCATTCAGCATGCACCAAAGGTGGCAGTAAAGATGTCAATATGTTACAGAACAAACCAGAACAAACTATGAACTGTAGCACAATTTCCATAAAAAGCTTAAACATTGATTATAATAAAAACAATTCTTAAGCAGCAAATCAGCATATCATAATTAACTCTGGAGAATCATGTGATTTAAAGTGAAAGGTCACCCAACAATTACAATCCTGTCGTCATTTACACATCCTCCTACACTTGTTTGAGTTTCTGTTAAGCACAAATGAAGATATTTTGAAGAATGTTGGGGGTGGGCTGCCATTGAATTTTTAAAATATATATTTTTTTATTATTTATTTATCATTTTACAATATAACAAACAGCACAATTGACAAAAATAATATTCAGCATTGAGTGGCATCAGATTAGGGCTGTGCAATTAATCGAAAATCCAGTTTCGACTTTGATTTTGGCTTCAAACGATTATAAAAAGCATTAATCGAGATAAACGATTATTCCATCATATACCGCCCCTTTCCAGTTGTACACATTTGTTACTCTGCAAAGCTCAGTTCTACGTGAAAATGACTAAAAGCATGTACTGTAATGTAACTTTTGCAGCACGGGATGCGCATCATTCATATTTTAAAAAAGTGCGAAAGAGCTCATGCAGTTGTGTGTGCGCGCGCCGTGCTTAGCCTCGGACAGGCTCGGAGAGACGAGCGGAGCACACACATCTAACGCCATCTTAATGCGAGTGCTTTAATGGGCACATAGGTTACCCCTTTTTCATATTTAATATAAGTCTTTTGTGTCCCCAGAATGTGTCTGTAAAGTTTCAGCTCAAAACACCCATCAGATTATTTATTATAGCTGTTTGAAGTGTCTATATTATAGCTGGAAAAAAGGTTTTTCTGTTTTTATGTACTGGCCCTTTAAGGTTAGTCCTCCCCGCCCACCGTTCCCACATGCCTGTCAGCAATCGCTGCCCTCGGCTGCCTCAGGAAGCAGATCTCATGTAACGTGTGTGAGAAATACTACAGTAAGAACTTTAACAATCAGTATTTGATGCATTTTTTGTGGATTTGCAACGAGTCACACACAATTTCATTACAAAGTTCACGCACACACACAGCAAGAAAATCCCTCACTGCTCTTGACTGAAGGACTTTTACAGCTAAAGTTTTTTTTCTCACAGTGAAGATGCTTAAAGCACAGTATAAACCTAACAGATTTAATAACTCATTTCTAATAACTGATTTCTTTTATCTTTGCTATGATGTAAAGTACTTTATATTTGACTAGATATTTTTCAAGATACTAAGTATTCAGCTTAAAGTGACATTCAGAGGCTTAATTAGTGTAATTAGGCAAGTCATTATACAACAGTAGTTTCTTCTGCAGGCAATCAAACATATATATTGCTTAAAGGGGCTAATATTGTTGAGCTATTAATATAGGTTTCAAAATATTTAAACCTGCTTTTATTCTAGCCGAAATAAAACAAATAAGACTTTCACCAGTAGAAAAAATATTATAGGAAATACTGTGAAAAATGCCTCTGTTAAACATCTTTTGAGAAATATTTATATATATTTAAAAAAAAATTCCCAGAAGGGTGACTAATTTTGATTTCAACTGATAATCGTTTTGAATAATCGTGATTACAATTATGACCAAAATAATAATGATTATGATTTTTCCCATAATCGAGCAGCCCTACATCAGAGTCTACAAATATAAAAACATGAACATCAACAAATCCAGTTTATGTTATTAGATTAAAACAGGAATCAAATCACAGCTTGTGAATGGTGAGTGTGATAACAATTGGTATTACGTAGGCACAGGTCAAAGGGTTCATAAAGGGTCCACAAAAATATTCCAGGTTTCTAAAAATATGTGTGTTTTATTTTGTTTAAGCTATATGTTAGATATTCTAAATGCAGCGTGTCATTTATGATATTTATAAATAATTCAAATGTTGGAGGGAGTTCCTGTTTCCAGTTTAACAGAATACATTTCCTAGATACAAAAGAAATTAGACCTATCCTTTTGGAAATAAAGGCTCTGATACTTCATTCAAGTCCACCCCAAAAAGATATATTAAAGGAGTCTTGTGATATTTCTTCCCCAGGTCCATCACAGAGAACTCATGTACAGAATCCCTAAACTCCTTTAGTTTTTTACAGTTTCAAAAAAATATGCACATTTTTTACATTTCTACCACGGATGTCTTCAAAATGTCTTGTTTTGCGTTCAAATAAAGAAAGAAACCACTTGAGTGTGAGTAAATGATGATGAAAGGTTTATTTCTGCAGGAACTGTCCCGTTAAGTAATGAATGACTGCTGAAAATTGAGCTTTGCATCATAGGAATGGATTACATTTTAAAACATATTAAATTAGAAAGGAACAGAATTCTGGATCAAATAAACGCAGTTTTGGTGATATAAAATACAAAAATAATAATAATAATAATACCACTTAATTACAACTTCTGATAAGTTTTACAGAAATATAGTACATATACATAATAAATGCACTTACAGAGCAAACTTGTGGCGCTGCTCTCTGACTTCCTGAATATAGTGTAACAGATCATCAAAGAAGAGCTTCATCATGTGCAGTTCCTTTTCTGCCCACCTGCAGCACACAAGGGGGAAAATATGAAAAATCACTCAAATAAATCATCTGAAAAATTGTCCAAGCTCTAATCATCATTAAACATTTGCACATTTAAAATTTGCACATATTCATTGCACTGATTCACTTATCTGAACTGTACATACCCACTGCACATGGACATTTGTAATTATGTACACACCCACTGTACATATACATTTGTAATTATGATTACCTATCTGCACACTTCTGATTAATAATAGCAACCTGTACATATATTCATTTATTGTAAATCTCTGTTCATAGCTAATACAACCTGTATATAATGTTCATAGTACATCCATCTGTAAAGATCACCATAGCTTTTCTATAACTGCACTTTATAACTATACCTGTATGCTGCACTTGCTGCTATTGCACTGCTGGTTAGACCTAAACTGCATTTCGTTGCCTTGTACTTGTACATGTGTAATGACAATAAAGCTGAAAGGGATAGATTGCACCAAAATGAGCATTTACTCTTCATTTACTCACTCTAAGTTCTTTCTTCTGTTGAACACAAAGGAAGATATTTCGAAAAATGTAACCATTGGCTTCCATTCAAGTCAATTAAATGCTATGAAAGTTAATGGTTATCATTTCTAACAATCTTCATAATATCTTCATTCGTGTTCAACAGACAGAAGTAACTCAAACTGGTTTGGATCCACATGGGTGTAAAAAATAATGACAATTTTCATTTTTGGGTGAACTATCCCTTTAAAAGGAATATACCAGTAAAAACAACGACGGGAAGAGTTTCTTACATGGTAATCCAATGAGTGTCGTAGCTGGAGCCGAACTGCTGGAAGGTTCCGAAGAGTTTTGGCAGTAAACGCAAAGACACCACCACTGACCTGATGAACACACGACAACAACAAAACAATCAAATACAGTTGAAGACTAAATTATTTTCTTAATTTCTCAAGTGATGTTTAACAGAGCAAGGACATTTACACATTATTTACTATTATAAATGAGAAAGCACGGACAGATCTCTCTTTTAATTAATGATTTTATTCTACAGGCCACTTTAATCTACTGTATGTGCACAAATATTTTACTGTATAGTCAGTAACAAGAACAAGTAACAAGTAACAAGACTTAACAGTATTAAGTCAAAACTAGAGAGAGAGTTTTAATAAACAGCAAAAATCAGGAGAAAGAAAAATGATCTAATTATTTAGCTTTTATTGCATGTACTCATTTGAATGTATATGTATTATCTTTCTATGTCTGATGTTCGGTGACCAAACTCTTATTTTAATGGACATACATAACTGTATAATAAATGTTTAAACATGGCCAAAATTATTGTCTATATTTACTGAGATATTAATTTCATTTAAAAAGTGTTATACCTATTTATGCAGAGCATTATAAAGTATTTTATATATATTTTGAATTATTAGCCCCCCTGTTTATTTTTTCCCCAATTTCTGTTTAACTGAGAGGTTTTTTCAACACATTTCTAATCATAATAGTATCAATAACTCATTTCTATTAACTGATTTATTTTATCTTTGCCATGATGACAGTAAATAATATTTGATTAGATATTCTTCAAGACACTTCAATACAGCTTAAAGTGACATTTGAAGGCTTAACTAGGTTAATTAGGTTAACTAGGCAGGTTAGGGTAATTAGGCAAGTTATTGTATAAAGATGGTTTGTTCTGTAGACAGTCGAAATAAAATATAGCTTAAAGGGGCAAATAATATTGACCTTAAAATGGTGATTAAAAAATTAAAAACTGCTTTTATTGTAGCTGAAATAAAACAAATAAGACTTTCTCCAGAAGATAAAATATTAGCAGACATACTGTGAAAATTTCCTTGCTCTGTTAAACATCATTTGGGAAATAATAAAAAAAAATAATAATCAAAGGGGGTCGAATAATTTTGACTTCAACTCTGTGTGTGTGTGTGTGTGTGTGTGTGTGTGTGTGTGTGTGTGTGCGCGTGTGCGCGTGTATATATATATATATATGAAATAAAAGTATAAACTGCCAAGGCGAATATTATTGGCATTTAATAAACTACTGGTCAAATTCAAGTTTAATAGTGAATAAAATACATCTTGAACTTACAATGTGAAAAACAATCTTATATATGCAATGCATTTCTGATGTTTTGAATTATTACACTTTTCATTGCTATTTAAAGACTAGTAGGAAAGAAGACAAGAATTAGATATTAATGACTGTCTGTTTCAGTTATGCAATAGTGATGTTGTGATTTTAAAATAATCAACTTTTTTAATTGTGGAGATCACGTATGGTATAAGTGGATGTGATTTTGTTTCTTGTGAGATAAAAAAAATTGTCCAAAATAGTTCCAGTCAGTTTTGATCACAGTTTGAAATAAATGCACTTCCTGCAAAAACATTAGCAGTAACCATAGCAACCGCTGTGAGTGACAGTTGCCGGAACCACCTTCTCTCTATAAATAGTAGCTGCGTCTCATTTTAGAGGCTGCATCCTCCGAAGGAAGCTGGGTCTATTCTGCGCAAGCTATGATGACTTTCACCTTGATATTTTAGCGCGGATGTATACCTGACCGGTGAGCCGTCTAACAAACAAGTGCCCTTCTGAATCAAATCAGCATGATGCCTGACTTTAACTGCATTTCGGCAGTTTCACTTTAACTCGAACATTTCATTCATGCCCCTGTGACAAACTGGGGTTATTAGACGCAAATAAGGAGTAAGGACTGGGAAGAGTGTTATGGAATTTAAAAACGCATGGCGAAAACTTCTGCATTTCGCGATGTGTGTGTGTGCGGTCCTTTACTGACAGCCGCGTGTGTGGATCTTGTCGGAAAATATGGTGAAAAGTCCTACATGACTGTAATAGTTTGATTGCGGTGTTTACTTCAGTAATGCCACTGATATAAGCATACTCCACATGTCTTAATTCCATTTGTTTAGTTCAGTTATGACTTTAGTCGGATTAAGGTGATCAAAAATCGCTGTTTGGAGTTTATGAAGGTCTACAGTTCAAAATTCATGTTCAACTCAATAAACAGTTAGCAAACACAAGAACATCTTATTGAACATCATTTATTTTCATCACCAATTATCATAGTAGAACAGTTTCTGAGCAGTTTGTGATGCATTTTGGAAACAGGAGATGAGCCCCCGGTCTAATGCACCACCTGGCTCAAGAAACCCGTTCTCAAAGACTTATTATTTGGGTATCACACATATTCTGAATGCCTTCGGCAGTGTTCAAAAGAGCCGTTTTAATCTAGATTGATTCCGAGATTTATCTAGATTTAAAAATTTAATCTACGCCCACCTATAATTATAATACATGTATTGTATATGAATTAGGTTAATTTTACTTGGGTATCTAAACACGTTAAAAAACAAAAAGAGTATGATATGTCTTACTAAAAGGCGATTTTAAAGACAGTTTACATTATTATGTGCACATGTATGGATCAAAGGAATTATATTTCCAGCTTTTGTAAATCTTGTTTTGCCTTCAGATCACTTAAAATAAGTTTTAAAATCACTTTGAAAAAAATCATTACAAATTTCCTTAGCGCTTATTAACAGCACCTGTTATGGTTCCTAGGTGATAAGATCTGTCCTCTGTAGGTGAGATTTTAGGTCTCATTTTAAAATACTCGGTTCAGCCTGTGTGGATTCCGAAGGACTCACCTTTGAAGTCTGCATCCTTGGGAGGATGCAGCCTCTGAAATGAGACACAGCTAGTGTATTGTGTTGTATTGTATTGTGGTATATTGTATTGTATTGAGTCGTCATCACGGTAGCGCAGTGGGTAGCACGATCGCCTCACAGCAAGAAGGTCGCCTGTTCGAGTCCCGGCTGGGTCAGTTGGTGTTTCTGTGTGGAGATTGCATGTTCTTCGCATGTTGGCGTGGGTTTTACTCCAGGTGCTCCGGTTTCTTCCACAGTCTAAAGACATGTACTATAGGTGAACTGAATAAGCTAAATTGGCCGTAGTGCATGTGTGTGAAAGAGTGTGTATGGGTGTTTCCCAGAGATGGGTTGCGGCTGAAAGGGCATCCGATGCGAAAAATCATATGCTGGATAAATTGGCGGTTCATTTAACTGTGAAGACCCCTGATTAATAAAGGGACTAAGCTGAAAAGAAAATGAATGAATGTATTGTGTTGTGTTGTAATGTACTGTAATGTATTGTATTGCATTGTATGGTCTGACCGGTGGTTGGCCAGGTTCTCCAGACAGCCCTCGATGAAGCGCATGCGGATCTGACGGTCAGTGAACCAGCAGACCAGAGAACATAGCAGCTTCTCCGCCTCGTTGATCAGGCCTTCTGATAGGTGGATCTAATGAATGCAACACAAGTCACAATCACCCAATCGAAACGTTAAACACTTGCAGGAGTTTGGTTTACAGTCAGGTAAATGTACCGCATTGTCATCCTGGACCAGGTCCCACAGAAGAGTGTTTCCTTTCTTACAGACGTTGTCCAGGTTGATGTCAGTCACCGCATGTGAGGAGGAGTACTGATGTTTGTGCACTGCCGGGCCTGGACCAAAAACATCATGTGACTTATATTTAAAATAGCTTCTGTTTAATCATGTAAAGGTTTAACCAGACTGTCTTAAAGAGACAGTACACCCAAAAAATGAACATTCTGTAGTTACAGTTTTCCAACATTCTTCAAAATATCTTCTTTTGTGTTGAACAGAATATAATAAACATCTTAGAGGTTCGAAACAAGTCAAGGGTGAGTAAATGAGATAACACTTCACATAATTCAGGCTATTAGCTAGTGGCTTATTACCTGCCTATTATTAATATATTAACCGTTTATAAGTAGTTATAAAGTATGATCTTACTCTACGTCCCAAAATCGACCCAATAGCTAAACCAAATGACACCTAATTACTAGTTTACTGAGCTAATAGTCTCAGTTAAAGAGATCGTTCTTGCAAAAATGAACATTTACTCAATCAATGAGTTTCTTTCTTCTGTAAAACACAAATGAAGATATTTTGAAGAATGCTGAAAATCTGTAACCATTGACTTCTATAATAGGAACAAGAATACTATGAGAGTCAACAGTTACAGGTTTCCAGCATTCTTCAAAATGTCTTATTTTGTGCTTAACAGAAGAAAGAAACTCATAAAGGTGTAAAACAAAAGGTCAGAATGTTCATTTCCTTTATTGTCTTGTTAATATATTGTGACATGCAATGTGATTGTAACATCACAGCAGTGTGGTTCCCCCAAGTGCTGGTCCCATTTATACCCATTCAGATGCTCCGCCAACAGTGGACACTTAATCAATAATGTAGAGAGTGAATGAGACAGAGGGAAGTTAGTAAAATAACTGGACTGGAATGCATCCTAATAGCCAGTGTAAGCATGTGTGCACCTTGCACCAGGTGTTCGTGGTATATTGAGGCCAGGTTGGGCAGGTGCTGCTGCAGGTGTGAGCTGAGCTCAGCGTGAGAGTTGATCTGGACGAGCTCTTCTTCACAGCCGGACTCCTCTCCGTCAAAATCCGCCATGTTCTTCTCTGATTTGGCACTGACTTGGGAACTGCTGCAGCTCACATCGTCGGCACTCAGCATGTCCTCTACCATATGACTGTAGAGAGAGAGAGAGAGGTAGGTTCAAGCTACTTTTTAAGACATGCTCGTGGAATATACAACCTCAAAATGCACAGTTAGTGAATGATATATTGCAGCCATATAGGCTGCATAATTCTAATATGGCTGCAATATATTGTGGATCACTAATCTGAACTGCTTATTTTTTAAATGGTGGATTACTACTATACTGGCCATGAGGGTTTAGACTAAGGATGCTCCAACTCCAAAGCTGCTTCTGGCCATGACATGTCACACCTTAATTGTTATAGGAGATATATTATATATTATACTATATGCAGTAGGCATGGGACGATAACCGTTTTTAGGGTTTACCGTGGTTTGCAAAAGTCAAGGTTTTAAAATCGCCAACAATTTCTGTGGCGGCGCAGTTGGTACAGTAAGAAGGTCGCTGGTTTGAGCCTTAGCTGGGTCGGTTGACGATTCTGTGTGGAGTTTGCATGTTCTCCCTGCGTTCGCGTGGGTTTCCTCCGGGTGCTCCGGTTTCCCCCACAGTCCAAAAACATGTGGTACAGGTGAATTGGGTAGGCTAAATTGTCCGTAGTGTATGAGTGTGAATAAGTGTGTATGGATGTTTCCCAGAGATGGGTTGCAGCTGGAAGGGCATCTTCTGCATAAAACATGTACTGGATAAGTTGACGGTTCATTCCGCTGTGGCAACCCCAGATTAATAAAGGGTCTAAGCCGACAAGAAAATGAATGAATGAATGAACATGTTCTGTTATACCGTTCCTACGGTATGTGTAAGATTTTTTACTTTTTAAATTTTTTTGTTTTGTTTTTTAGGACAACAGTATCTCCAGCAGAAAAGATATCCAACGATGCTATTTTAAATTGTAAAGGAATCTATGTTTTTGAAACTAATGAAGACAGCAGAAGTGAAGATGGTTTCCATCCAAAATGCGAATTAACTTTATGCGCAAAACTGGATTATCTTAAAAAAGATGTGCAAATAAAGCAGCGTTTCCATCTAATATGTCAAAGAGAATAAAATCCTCACTTCCTGATTAACTGGTGCCAAATATCAACAGTAAAAACTGAATTTGCTGCAGTTGGAGAAGTTGTGTGAATCTTTTCTTCATTTAATAAATGACTTCCACCTCACAAGGCAATGCTGATGTGCAATGAACGCACAGTGGTGTTTGAAGGCGTGAGATGTGGAGCACAGATACTCTTGACAGTTCTGGAGGTCATTAATAATATAATAACACTAATACTGAAACGGTAAGGTGTTTTAGAATGACCAAGACAACATTTCAGATGTTGTGCTCAGCCTGCTGGTTTGTCCATTCACACACATTTTTATCATCCTATGGTCTCTTATAACAAAATCACATGACCTTTTTTAATGCGCATAGTGGAATTTGTTCGCTAAAAGTGTTTCCATTTTAGTCTTTGAGCATCTTTTCTTGGAATAAAAATTAGAGTAGAATAAAAAATGATCCTACTTCGTTATGTGCATACGTTTTTACCCACATTTTAAAAATATATGCGCATCTTGACGATTTTTTATGCACATATCCAAAATAGCTCATAAAAATAGGTGGATGGAAACATAGCTAGTGGTTCATTTGAATTATTTAGCTTGACATGTTTACAGTTCGAAAATATTATAAATGTTTCCACAAATTAAAATATATTGTGTTCAATGGGGAAAAAAGTTTTGTTTTTACCCAGACATTTAAAAAGAACATATTATTATCATCCCATCAGAATCATATACCGGCCCATGCCTAATATGCAGCATCCTTAACTTATTCTCATAGATAAGGCAAGATCTTCTCTTAAGGTTAATACTTAGAGGGAAAATGTGATTTATGCATTATAAAGCGTGAAGCATTAGAATCAGTGCTCTATATCGGCTGATCACCATGAGAAGGAATCAGCAAAAATCCTGATCGGTGCATCCCTAGATTTGACTGGTGTTTTCAAGATGAAATTACACAATTACACACATTATGCTAATAATAACACAATATCTCGATCATTCCTCGTAATTTCACTGATTTCTGTTTTAAAATAAAATTAAGAAAGATTAAAGAGACAGTTCAACTAAAAATGAAAAACTCTCATCATCTGTGCCCCTGGTCCACAAAATCAGTCTCATGTTGCACAGGTATATTTTTACCAATGTCCAACATTACATCAAAATTATTGATGTTTCTTTTATGCCAAAAAAATTAACAATATTAAGAAAGGTTCATTCGCATGAAGATATTTTGTACATTTACTACTGTTAATACATTAAAACTCTTTTTTTTTTAAACTACGAAATTAATTTGTTAATAACTGTAAAGGTGATGATCTCAATATTTAGATTTCTTTGACCCCTCAGATTGTGTATTGTCAAATAGTTGCATCTCAGACAAATATTGTCCAATCATTGCAAAACATACATCAATGGTAAGAATTGACACTTATGATTGGTGTTCTGGCCCAGGGTCACAATAACGCACCTTGAAATTGTTCCACTTCAAGCTTTACAACACAACACAGAATATCTTCATCTGTGTTCAACAGAAGAAAGAAACTCAAACAAGTCTAGAAAGAGTGAAGGATGAGTAAATGATGACAGAATCATTGTGTGTATACAGGCACTTGTGCATACAGTTAGGTCCATAAATATTTGGACATTGACACAATTCTAACATTTTTGGCTCTATACACCAACATATGAATTTGAAATTAAACAAGATGTTCTTTAACTGCAGACTGTCAGCTTTAATTCGAGGGTATTTACATCCAAATCAGGTGAAAGCTGTAGGAATTACAACAGTTTGCATATTTGCCTCCCACTAGTTAAGGGGCCAAAAGTAATTGGAGAGAATAATAATCATAAACCAAACTTTCACTTTTTAATACTTGGTTACAAATCCTTTGCAGTCTACAGCCTGAAGTCTGGAACACATAGACATCACCAGATGCAGGGTTTCATTCCTGGTGGTGCTCTGCCAGATCTCTACAGCAGCTGTCTTCAGTTCCTGCTTGTTCTTGGGGCATTTTCCCTTCAGTTTTATCTTCAGCAAGTGAAATGCATGCTCAATCATATTTAGGTCATGTGATTGACTTGGCCATTGCATAACATTCCACTTCTTTCCCTTTCAAATACCCTTGGTTGCTTTTGCAGTATGTCTTGGGTTATTCAATCTGCAATGTGAAGTGCCATTCAATGAGTTCTGAAGTATTTGGCTTAATATGAGCACAAAATATTGCCTGGAACGCTTCAGGATTCATCCTGCTGCTTTTGTCAGCAGTCACATCATCAATAAATATAAGAGAACCAGTTCCATTGACATCCATACATGCCCACGCCATGTCACTACTACCACCATGCTTGACTGCTTAAGATCATGAGCAGTTTCTTTCCTTCTCCATACTCTTTTCTTCTCATTACTCTGGTACAAGTTGATCTTGGTCTCATCTGTCCATAGGATGTTGAAGGCTTTTTTAGAACTCTAATATGAGGCTCACCAATGGTTTACATCTTGTGGTGAACCCTCTGTATTTGCTTGGGTGAAGTATTCTCTTAATAGCTGACTTTGATGCACATACACCTACCTCCTGGAGAGTGTTCTTGATCTGGCCAGCTCTTGTGAAGGGTGTTTTCTTTACCAGAGAAAGAATTCTTTAGTCATGCACCACAGTTGTTTCAGTGGTCTTTCGGTGTAACTGAGCTCACTGAGCCGTTCTTACTTTTTAAGAATGTTCCAAACAGTTGTTCTGGCCATACCTAATGTTTTTTGCTATCACTCTGATGTGTTTGTTTTGTTTTTTCAGCCTAATGATGGCTTACTTATAGTGACAGCTCTTTGGATCTCATCTTGAGAGTTCCAAGATTCCAAATGCACATAGTACACTTGAAATGAACTCTGGACCTTTTATCTGCTTGTTGTAATTGGGATAACGAGGGAATAACACACATCTGGCCACGGAACAGCTTGGAAGCAAATTGTCCAATCACTTTTGGTCCCTTAACAAGCGGGAGGCACATATGCAAACTGATGTAATTTCTACAGTGTTCACCTGATTTGGATGTAAATACCCTCAAATTAAAGCTGACAGTCTGCAGTTAAAGATTTTCATTTTAAATCGTGTGTTGGTGTATAGAGCCAAAAATGTTAGAATTGTGTCGATGTCCAAATATTTATGGACCTAACTGTATGTAGCTATAGAGATTTCTTTCCCCTGTTGTTTCTGTTTTTCTTTTGCAATCCATTGACTATCGCATATGAATGTATAAGATCATTTATGCTGTAGGTTTGTGTTTTTGTAACACTTTTTTTGTGTTCCAAAGAATTAAAAGCCATAAAAAAAGTGGCAAACAGCAGATTTGAACGTCAGCCTCACCCGTCGTGATGGTGGTGATGATGATGATGGTGATGATGGTGGTGGTGGTGATGGTGGTGCTGCGGGCTGATGAAACGCCTGCAGTTGAACAGCTCATTCCCCATGGCCTCCGTCAGGAAGTCGGCCGGTCGGGGCATGCAGGCGGGGTCCTGGGAAACAGAGCCCATCTCTGGCTGTGTTTGCTGGGGATTCTGGGATTGGGAGGGATCGGTCGGCTCTCCTGACGTTCCCTCTAGGCACACAGAAGAGGAAGAGGAGCACGGGTCCAGGATCCTGAGCGAGGAGGAAGACGAGGCAACCAATGCGGCGGCCGCCTCTGGGGTGAACGGGATGGATTTAGTTTTGGAAAGTAAAGAAGCGGAGGAAATTGATCCAGGAATGCCGGATGACATCCCAGGACGCTCCGGAGGACCCTGAACATCCTCAAGTGCTTCCCCGGCTTTTCGTTTGCGCATTTCTGATGTGGACGGCTCCCGGGGGTCTTTCTGAGGGCTGCCCTCGGATGCAACAGCGGGTCTGTCGTCTTCCTCGTCCTCGTCATCATCTTCATCGTCTTCATCGTCGTCTTCCTCTTCTTCCTCCTCCTCTTCCTCCTCCTTCAGGGCTTCGCTGTCGGCCATGTCGTCGGAGTGGAGCTCACTGCCCGGGCTGCCTGCTGATTGGCTGGCTCTGCTGGACCCTGCTTCGTTACTGGAAGCCTCGCTACGGCCGCTGCTGCTGCCCTCTTCTCCACTGTTCGCCGTCTCATCTGAGCTGCCCTGCAGAGACTCCTATGGAGGACAGAGATCGACTCATTAGATGTGTTTACATTCACTGATTACGGCTGGACATTTGCCGCCAGTTTATCAAGAAGTGATGATTTTGTTCTCTTTGACTCATACAGAATTTTGCTTCATTCACTAATATTTTATGCTATATTCTAATTATGTACATTTGCATATTTAGATGGAAAACTAGCTACTAAAGCGAACCGACACTTGCTTTTGTGACGTTTTTGACAATGTGTTTTGTGTTACCTCAGTATCTGACAGCCTCTGCTGGCCTCGCTTCCCGCTGCTCATGATTGGCTCGTCCATCTCCATGTCACTCCCTCCGCTGTGATGCGTGTCGCTGTTGTCACTGCTCTCAGGGCTTCCTGCGGGAGATCCTGGGGAGGAAATAAAATATGATTCACCTTTAAAGCTCTGCTCATATATAATAGCAAAACAAAGAAATAAAAACGCAATAAAACATTAACAAAATATTTTAAAGTATTTTTTGACTTTTTTCAAACAATAATGAACCAAAATAAGCAAATAAATAAAAACATTTAAACATGTCAACAGACAAATGTTATCAGTAGAAAATAAAAATAAAATATAAATGACATTTAAATTAAATTAATAAAATAAATAACAAATATTTTTAAATATGTTTTTATTTTACCGTTTTCACAGTTTTTAACCATAATGACAAAAAATAAGCAAATAAATAAAAACATTTAAACATGTCAACAGAGAAATGTTATCAGTAGACAATAAAAATAAAATGCAAATGACATTTAAACTAAATTAATAAAATAATAAATAACAAATGTTTTTAAATATACATTTTATTTTACTGTTTACACATTTTTTAACCATTATGACAAAAAATAAGCAAATAAATAAAAACATTTAAACATGTCAACAGACAAATGTTATCAGTAATCAAGAAAAAATAAAAATAAATTGTTTAACAACCTTCATGCAAAGAAACTTCAACCAAACATTTTGCTCAAATTTGTATTTGTAAACATTTGTATTACATTATTTTAAATGTACTTCCACTGCAATGTTTATATGCTTCTCAGAATAACAATTAAGTAAACTAGAGTGAATAATAAAGAGGAAAACAAAACCTTTAAAAGTGGGCACAGGTTCAGGTCTTTATGCATATTTGTTAAGTTGACATTAATGGATATTAGTACTACACTCAAAAAATAAATAAATAAAATTAATAAATAAATACATAAAATTAATAAATAAATAAAATAAAAAATATATATACACTACCTGATAAAAGTCTTGTTGCCTGTCCAAGTTTTAGGAACAGCAAATAATAACTTGACTTCTAGTTGATTATTTGGTATCAGAAGTGGCTTAAATGAAAGGCAAAGGCCTCTAGATTACACTTATTTTACCAAAATATAATATGATGAGCCTTGATTTCATTAGGACAGTAAGGTCTGACTTTGATTAGACAAAAGTCTTGTCACTTAACAGAAATAATGTCCAGTATAGAATATAAAGTCATGCTGCAGTGGAAAAAGATGAATATTGTGTCTGACTTCATCATGAGCTTGGAGGACTGCATCCAAACATCTCTGCAATGACTCAAATCACTTATTAATAAAGTCATCTGAAATGGCAAAGAAAGCGTTCTTGCAGGACTCCCAGAGTTCATCAAGATTCTTTGGATTCATCTTCAGTGCCTCCTCCATCTTACCCCATATATGCTCAATAATGTTCATGTCTGGTGACTGGGCTGGCCAATCCAGCACCTTGACCTTCTTTGCTTTCAGGAACTTTGATGTGGAGGCTGCAATATGAGGAGCGCTATCTTGCTGAAGAATTTGCCCTCTCCTGTGGTTTATAATGTAATGGGCAGCACAAATGTCTTGATACCTCAGGCTGTTGATGTTGCCATCCATTCTGCAGATCTCTCGCACGCCCCACACTAAATGCAACCCTAAACCATGATTTTTCCTCCACCAAACTTGACCAATTTCTGTGAGAATCTTGGAACCATGTAGGTTCCAATAGGTCTTCTGAAGTATTTGTGATGATTGGCATGCACTTCAACAGATGACTCATCAAAGAAGAAAAAAATAAATAAATAAATAAATAAATAAATAAAAATAAATAATTTTTTTAAAAAAGACCTACCTTCTGCTACTTTTCCAAACTAGAAGTCAAGTTATTATTTGTTGCTCTTACAACTTGGATTGACGACAAGACTTTTGACAGGTTGTGTGTGTGTGTGTGTGTATATACATACTTATACTTTCTGTGTATAATGATTAAACTCTGAACGCACCTTTTTTGTTGCCCATGGGAATGTTGGTGTTGAGCAGGGAGGCGAAGGAGCTCTGTTTGGACAGTTGAGTTTTGGCTGCCAGCGCATTATTCCACAAAGCCTTGATCAACATGGACGCCAAATACAGCGTCTACACACACACACACAACTCAATCACAACCTTGTGATAAATACGATTTCATTTCCTCCAACAAGTGTTTATGATCATTGCATTGCACAGTTTTGCATGTGAATAAACTGGCTTGGTGTAATTGTGTGTAATTGTGTATGAAAGCATGTTACCTGTTCGGTGTGTGCGCTGGGGTGTAATCCTGACACTAGACTGAGCACATGTCGCAGAGGAACAGGGTCGAGGTTCTTGATAAGCGAGGGGAACAGATCGTGGATGTAGCGGCTGCAGTGTTTCAGCTAAACACACACACACATATTATTATTAATAATTACATAAATGAAAAAAACAAAACAGCTTTTCACCAGATTGGATTATTTATTTTGAATTCAATATAATGCTTATATCTTATAAAAAAAATTATTTAATGTTTTATTTGACCATAAATAATTTAAATTTTACTTTTAAATGTTGGGACGGGGTATTTATGATATTTGTAAATTAATTTTAAAATATATTTTAAGATATCAGTTATCTTAAAAATTTGAAATAAAAAGATTATTATTTTGCGTTTTGAAACCAATGTTATACAAAAATGCATTAGTGAATAGACTCAACATTAGTATTGTTATTATTAGTAAATAATATATAGTTAGTAACAACATTAAAAACAAGTAATAGATTGCATTTTTTTCTTATTTTATATTTTCAATTATTGAGGATCTATTAATAGTTCTTGTGAGTAATAACAACACTGGTACGCAAATTGCACAATAATTTTTTTAAAACAAGTTATGATATCGAAGATTTTTTATACAGTTTTAAATGAAAATGGCTTTTGGAATGTATTTATTATTTATAATTATTATTATTAGGGCTGGGCTGATAAATGATATATCATATCGCAATTTATGTCAATAACAATGGTAAGCTCTGGACTTTTTTTTAATTTATTGATTATTTTTATTGTTTTCATCTTTATTAGAAAGATCAGTAGAAAGTATTGACAGGAAAGCATGGGGAGCAGAGAGAGGTGAAGGATCGGCATAGGACCACGTGGCGGGAATCTAACTCGGGTCGCCGTGAGCACCAGAGTGCATATGTCGACACACTAACCACTACACTACTGCGGGCAATGCTCTGGACTTTTTTTTAACGCTATATTGATTTAAAAGCCAATCACACAGCAGAAACGGAATCTACAAGAGATTGAAGTGAAGTTGATTTTAGAGATGCGCTGAATCTTCGGCCACCGGAAATTTATAGACGCTCTAATTTTTGTAGCTTCTGGAAGCATTAACAACTAATATTGAAATATATATCATTATCGTTCAATATGAAAAATAATTATTGAGATAGAATTTTTCCCATATCGCCCAGCCATATTTATTATTATTATTATTATTAATAATATATAAAACAAAGAAAATCTTTTCACAATCTCATGGGCTCCTGATGGGTAAACATGCTCATAAATTATACAGAATGAAGTATTTTGAAAATGTGAAAACGTAGATTGTTTCCTGTGAGGGTTGAGTTCATGGGTGAGGGGAGAGAATATACAGTCTGTACAGTAGAAACATCATTACCCCTATAAGAGTCTGTATGTGTGTGTGTGTGTGTGTGTACCTGAGCAGCGGCCCATATACAGTCCACATGTTGGGTGCTCAGTCTTCCTTCAGCAGCCAGAAAGTTCAGGATCACTTGGCACTGTTTAATGATCTACAGAACAATCACAAATAATAAACCATCAGTCAACGATTATAGAGAAATCAATGTTCAACCAAAGGTGTCTCGCCATTAGAGTTTATTTTCAGCTCTGGGTCGCTTCAGCCAATAGCACAACAGCAACTACTGGAGAGACAGGGCTAAAGATAGCAAGACCCCATCTGATCAAACTTAGATAAACAACCAATGCACATAATAAAGGTAATTTATTACATTTAAAAAGTAAATAATCATGTTTTTCCTTTTGGCATAAGATTATTTTGCTTGTTTTTGAGTTGTTTTGACCTAATTTTGACTTAATATTGCTGAAAACAAGACAATATGTTCTGCTCGTCTAGAAAATGCTTCTTGATTTAAGAATTTTTAGACATTTGGACTAAAAACAAGACAAAAGAAATCATTTTTGCAGTGTAGACATTTCTTTTTCCAATATTATGGCTAATTTCGTGAGCTTTGTTATTTAGATGCCATTCTCTTTGACGTTTGTTATTGATGCATGAGCAAATTGTTGGTTTTCACATCCAAGTTAGGCGATTAATGCAGGCCGGCTCACCTCAATGTGCAAATTTGGTCCGAATATGTGCTCCACAACGTTATTATTGATGAGCCAGTCAGCCAGCTCCTTCGCTATCGACCTGAGAGAGGAAATCAAGTCATTAACACACAGCAGTCTCGGCTGAGCTATTAATGCGAGTGAACTTCAGGACTCACGTCTCGGTGTCAGAAACCAGCGACTCGTTGTTACAGACATCATTGAAGGTGTGCAGCTGATTCTGCAGAGACACAGGCAAAAGAAAATCAATAAACATTGAGTGTTGTAGAAAATGGTGACACTAAGTCACTACTACTTACCTACTGGCTTCTTACCTGCCTATTATTAATATATTAACTGTTTATTATTAGTTATAAAGTATGATCTTATTTTACATCTCTAATCCTACCCAATACTTAAACCTAATTTCTACCTTACTAACTATTAATAAGCAGCTAATTAGTAGTTTATTAAGCTAGTAGTGATAGTTAATGATTTGCTAATAGCATGAATTGTGACCTAAACTACAGTGTTACCCATAAATCTACCCAATTAATGGCAGAAGAGAGTAATAGTTCAAATAGTCTAGCAATTCAGGCAGGCAGGAGAGTAGTGTAATATGCTGGTGTAGTTCTAGTTCAATTAAAACTGCTAGTATTAAGCCAGTATAAGTGTCTGAATCAAGCATAATGGTAAATCTGTAGTATTCGTAGGTGTGTGTGTACCGTGATCTGGCTCAGTCCAGCGAGTCTCATGGTGAGTGTGGGACTCATGAAGTATTTGAAGGCCAGATCCAGACTCTCCCTGTCGAAACACAGAGCACTGTCCAGCGGCTCCTTCACTGTACTCCACATCAGATCTGCCATGTTACGAGCAGCGCTCTGACGCAGCTCCTGATCTGACAGCTTACACAGATACCTGCACACGCACGCACACACACAAACAGACAAATATAATATAATAAATATAATATAATATAATATAATATAATATAATATAATACTGTATAATATAATATAATAATTTTAATATAATATAATACAATATAATACTGTACAATATAATATAATACAGTACAATATAAAATAATACAGTACAATATAATATAATATAATATAATATAATATAATATAATATAATATAATATAATACTGTATAATATAATACTGTATAATACTGTATAATATAATACTGTATAATATAATACAATATAATACTGTATAATATAATACAATATAATATAATATAATATAATATAATACTGTATAATATAATATAATATAATACTGTATAATACAATATAATATAATATAATATAATACTGTATAATACAATATAATATAATACTGTATGATATAATATAATACAATATAATACTGTATAATATAATATAATACTGTATAATATAATATAATATAATATAATACTGTATAATATAATACAATATAATACTGTATAATATAATATAATACAATATAATACTGTATAATATAATATAATACTGTATAATACAATATAATATAATACTGTATAATATAATACAATATAATACTGTATAATATAATATAATATAATACTGTATAATACAATATAATACAATACTGTATATAATAATATAATACAATATAATACTGTATAATATAATATAATATAATATAATATAATATAACATAATATAATATAATACTGTATAATATAATATAATATAATACTGTATAATATAATACAATATAATACTGTATAATATAATATAATATAATATAATATAATATAACATAATATAATATAATACTGTATAATATAATATAATATAATATAATACTGTATAATATAATATAATATAATACTGTATAATATAATATAATATAATACTGTATAATATAATACAATATAATACTGTATAATATAATATAATACTGTATAATATAATACTGTATAATATAATATAATACTGTATAATATAATACTGTATAATATAATATAATACTGTATAATATAATACTGTATAATATAATATAATATAATATAATACTGTATAATATAATATAATACAATATAATATAATATAATACAATATAATATAATATAATATAATATAATACAATATAATATAATACTGTATAATATAATATAATATAATATAATACAATACTGTATAATATAATATAATACAATATAATATAATATAATACTGTATAATATAATATAATATAGTATAATATAATATAATATAATACTGTATAATATAATTTATTATAATACTGTATAATATAATACTGTATAATATAATATAATATAATATAATATAATATAATATAATATAATATAATATAATATAATATAATATAATATAATATAATATAATATAATATAATATAATATAATATAATATAATATAATATATACCCTCGCTGCCAAGGAAATCACAAAAATGGCACAAGCCATTCGACAGGTTTGTGTCTGAGCACACAATGCAGTTTTAATGCAGTCTGTCTGGAGTCACATGACCGTCGTCTCTCTCAGCTCTCCTGCCAGCCGTCTGCCTCCCCCGAGGTCATGTGAGGAGAGCCTTGGCAACTGTTGCTATGGTGAGGGATGCTCTTCCTAGCAACCCAAGCGAGAGCAGATTCCTGGCAGCAGCAGCAGCATCTCTCTAAGAGCAGCCTGACTGTGCTCTGTCTGACTCTCATGTACAGCTAAACTCAGATTTATCAGCCTTCCTGAATTATTAGCCCCACTGTATATCTTTCCCCAATTTCTGTTTTAACGGGGAAGATTTTTTCATTTCTAAACATAATAGTTTTACTAACTCATCTCTAATAACTGATTTATTTTATATTTGCCATGATGACAGTAAATAAAATTTAACTAGATATTTTACAGTATCCTTGTATTCAGCTTAAAGTGACATTTAAAGGCTTAACTAGGTTAATTCGGCAAGTTAGGGTAATTAGACAAGTCTATAGCCCCTTTCACACAGTGATACAAGTAAATATCTATAAAATTTCTGGACCGACTTTACCGGTATATTCATAAAAAAGGTGATCACACAGGAACGGATTTTTCCAGAATAGACCATTCACACACCCATTCCAAAATACAGGTAAACTCTGACATCATTAAACAGAAATGACCTCTAAATGGCTGCGCTTGTATTTGTAAACATAGAAAGGGTCGGCCTTTTCTTGACGGTTTCACATTTATTTAAAGCTTTAGGATTCATGCAGCTGCTTTGTGAGAAATCCAAAGGCAGAAACGCGAACTTCAGCTTAATGTTTACACTGATGACCACATTACAAATTCTGTAGATGTATAAGTATTGTGAACAACTTATATGAAAACATGTGGACGAACACTTTCACATGTTGAGATGCTTATAATATGTGCGTGTGCTGGCATTCACCAGCTCCTTAATGTGCACGCATCAAGCAGAGCTAGAAGGTAAATAAACTGCCATTTATCATAAGCCAAGGTTTCTGCAGGCTTCACCGAGGTAATTTAAGACTTTAAGACATTTTTAGAACCCTTATGAATGAAATTTTAGACTCATAAAAAGCTAAAGGCTAAGGAATTTAACTGCAGTTAAAGTCCACAAATTAATAACATGGCAATTAATTTGATTACTGATGTCCATGTAAACAAGGTCACGGTCTTTCTCTCCTGCGTCTGTGTTTGTTTTGCCTCTGTGAAAATCAGCATGTGCCCAAACGGAAACTCTCATTTTTATGCAAAACCTTCCCCTCTTTCCCTCCCCCAACACTCCCACCTAAACAGAGCTAGACACACCCACTTTCCTGACTTTTTTCAAATTAGAGGTGTGAAAACACCCTGCTGAGACAGGAGGGTTTCGTGGCCCTTTAAAGCTGTTTATTTTCATTAACAGTGCGAATGTGAATTCGTATGATTGGCTGAAGTAGACGTCCACGTCAGTGTGTTCTAAACGTGAGCACGCTCTTACAGGCGATTTTCTTTCTGCGTTCACACAGAGCAACATTCCAGCAAATTAATGTAATGTTCACACACACTACTGACAATTTAGCCTCCCCAATTCACCTGTGCCACATGTTTTTGGGCTTGTGGGGGAAACCGGAGCACCCAGAGGAAACCCACGCAAACACAGGGAGAACATACAAACTCCACACAGAAATGCCAACTGACCCAGCCAGGGCTCGAACCAGCAACCTTCTTGCTGTGAGGCGATTGTGCTACCCACTACGCCACCATGCTGCCCTACATTGTATATTTCGAAAGTAAATTAAATGCATTTATACATTTATTAATTTTCCTTCAGCTTGAGTCTCTATTTCAGGGGTTGCCACAGCGGAATGAACCGCCAACTATTTCAGCATATGTTTTACGCAGTGGATGCTCTTCCAGCAGTGTTTTGAATGTGCCGACTGAAAAGAAATAGCTAAAAGGGGCTAATAATATTGACCTTAAAATGGTTTTAAAAAATTAAAAACTGCTTTTATTCTAGCCAAAATAAAACAAATAAGACTTTCTCCAGAAGAAAAAATATTATAGGAAATACTGTGAAAAATTCCTTACTCTGTTAAACATCATTTGGGAAATAATAGAAAAGCATTTCACAGGAGGGCAAATCATTTTTCAATTAACATTATGAAGGCGCTCTTACCTGATAACATAAGTGCGAAACGGGATGATGTGCTGCATCACAGCGGGAATGTGCAACCATATTCTGATCTGTAAACACAGAAAGCATAAGCTCTGATTGGTCACTGGTCTATGATGTCAGAGTCTTGTGTGATTGGGTTTGTCTGATGATCTGTTGACCATCAGTTGCAGTGCAAAAAAGCTTCCTTTCTGACTTTTATATGGATCTTATATGGTTTATATAAGTTATATCTTATATGGTTATAAGCAGTTTAGTGTTTTTGTGTGTGTGAGAGAGAGACCTTAAGGCATCTCATCTCTCAGAACGTAGTAAACATTGTAAGTGTATGTATGCACATGCACTATAATCTGCTGTTATACTCCATAGAACTTCATATACACTCACCGGCCACTTTATTAGGTACAACAATTGCTTGTTAATGCAAGTTTCTAATCAGCCAATCACATGACAGCAACTCAATGCATTTAGGAATGTAGACATGGTCAAGACGATTTGCTGCAGTTCAGACCGAGCATCAGAATGGGAAAGAAAGGTGATTTAAGTGACTTTGAATGTGGCATGGTTGTTGGTGCCAGACGGGCTGGTCTGAGTATTTAAGAAACTGCTGATCGACTGGGATTTTCACACACAAGCGTCTCTAGGGTTTACAGAGAATGATCAGAAAAAGGGAAAATATCCAGTGAGCGGCAGTTCTGTGAGTGCAAATGCCTTGTTGATGCCAGAGGTCAGAGGAGAATGGCCAGACTGGTTCCAGCTGATGCAGGAGCGCATCTCTGAACGCACAACATGTCTAACCTTGAGGCAGATGGGCTACAGCAGCAGAAGACCACACTGAGTGCCACTCCTGTCAGCTAAGAACAGGAAACTGAGGCTACAATTCACACAGGCTCACCAAAATTGGACAATAGAAGATTGGAGAAACGTTGTCTGGTCTGATGAGTCTCGATTTCTGCTGCGACATTCGGATGGTAGGGTCAGAATTTGCCATCAACAACATGAAAGCATGGATCCATCCTGCCTTATATCTACGGTTCAGGCTGGTGGTGGTGATGAAATGGTGTGGGTGATATTTACATGGCACACTTTGGGCTATTAGTGCCAACTGAGCATCAGGTCAACGCCACAGCCTACCTGAGTATTGTTGCTGACCATGTCCATCCCTTTATGACCACAGTGTACGCATCTTCTGATGGCTACTTCCAGCAGGATAACCATGTCATAAAGCGCGAATCATCTGAGACTGGTTTCCACTCAGTTCACTGTACTCAAATGGCCTCCACAGTCACCAGAGCTCAATCCAATAGAGCACCTTTGGGATGTGGTGGAACGGGAGATTCACATCATGGATGTGCAGCCGACAAATCTGCAGCAACTGTGTGATGCTTTCATGTCAACATGGAGAAAAATCTCTGAGGAATATTTCCAGTACCTTGTTGAATCTATGTCACAAAGGATTAAGGCAGCTCTGAAGTCAAAAGGGGGTCCAAGCTGGTACCAGTAAGGTGTACCTAATAAAGTGGCTGGTGAGTGTAAAAGCTACAAACTATTTTTTTTTCCATCTAAAGGGTTAATGCTGCCCACTGATGATCAACAGTAAAAAATGAAAAACTCTACCTCTTCCCAAAAGGGACCACCACGAACAATCAAGAATGCATGAGTATATGCTGTTGTGTTTGTCACTCTAATAGAAGTCCATGGGGCAAAAACAGCCACCAACATAACGAAAGGGTAGTCGATTTGAACAATACACAAGAGCTAAATGTAGAGGAAATGCATTAATAGAGCGAGGATCATTTCCATTTTAAATGTCTGTTTTTAAGAAACGGGACTCACGTTAGAGACGATGGTGATGAAGGCATGTGCGATGGGGAAGGGGAGAGTATCAGGAGCTCCGAACTCAAAGCAATCTTTCATCAGAGAGAGGCCGTGTTTCCCACAGAACATACACACGTATCGCAGCAGGTGCAGAGGAACCTCCACGTCCTGAAACACACACACACAGACATCAGCAATTTATCTCCCAGTAATATTCCCAACGGAATAAAAAAACAGCATGTTTGTGCATTTAAAGGAAGATGAAAGACTTCAAAATGAGTTTAAATCAACACAAAAGGGCAATGACTCCTGCTCTCCATTAAACCATTTTGATTTACATTTATGCATTTGGCAGACCCTTTTATGCAAAGTGACTTGTTTTGCATTTAAGGTACACATTCGTACCCGATCAGCTCATGTGCAAATCTCTTTTTATGCAAATGAGTGCACTGAATTTTAATGGCGTACACGTGAATTAATTTGTTTGTGATGAACAAGGACAGAAAGGCAATTCCGTTCATGACTAAGCATGTATTACTGAATGAAAACAACATGTTAAATATGCATAAATAAAAACAACAACAACATATGAAATGTGATTTAGACAAATGAATAACATTATAATAATTAACTATTATAATTTGGCAGCACGGTGGCTCAGTGGTTAGCACTGTCACCTCACAGCAAGAAGGTCTTGGCTGGGCCAGTTGGCATTTCTGTGTGGAGTTTGCATGTTCTCCCTGTGTTGGCGTGGGTTTCCTCCAGGTGCTCTGGTTTCCCCCACAGTTCAAACACATGCGCTATAGGTGAACATGCAAACTCCAAACTGAAATGCCAACTAGCCAAGCTGGGACTTGAACTAGCGACTTTCTTGCTGTGAGGCGACCTTTAATACCATCATGTATAAACTGTATACACTTAAATTGTGTGTGTGTGTGTGTATATGTATATATATATACTTAAATTGTGTGTATATATGTATATAGATTCAGTTGAAGTCAGAATTATTGGCCCCCCTTTGATTTTTTTTTTCTTTTTTAATTATTTCCCAAATGATGTTTAACAGAGCAAGGAAATTTTCACAGTATATCTGATAATATTTTTTCTTGTGGAGAAAGTCTTATTTGTTTTATTTCGGCTAGGATAAAAGCAGTTTTAAGGTCAAAATTATTAGCCCCTTTGAGCAAATTTTTTTGATAGTCTACAGAAAAAACCTTTGTTATATAATAACTTGCCTAATTACCCTAACCTGCCTAGTTAACCTAATTAGCATAGTTAAGCCTTTAAAAGCTGTATAGAAGTGTCTTGTAAAATATCTAGTCAAATATTATTTGCTGTCATCATAGCAAAGATAAAATAAATATATTTACTAATATTTACATATGTCTGATGATCTGAAATATTAAAGTGGGACAAACATGCAAAAAATAAAAAAATCAGTAAGGGGGCAAACACTTTTTCAAAACACTGCTGGAAGAGCATCCACTGCGTAAAACAAATGCTGAAATAGTTGGCGGTTCATTCCGCTGTGGCAACCCCTGAAATAGAGACTCAAGCTGAAGGAAAGTAATAAATGAATGAATGCATTTAATTTACTTTCGAAATATACAATGTAGGGCAGCACGGTGGCGTAGTGGATAGCACAATCGCCTCACAGCAAGAAGGTTGCTGGTTTGAGCCCTGGCTGGGTCAGTTGCCATTTCTGTGTGGAGTTTGCATGTTCTCCCCGTGTTCGCGTGGGTTTCCTCTGGGTGCTCCGGTTTCCCCCACAAGCCCAAAAACATGTGGTATAGGTGAATTGGTTAAGCTAAATTGTTTGTAGTGTATGTGTGTGAATGAGTGTCTATGGGTTTTTCCAGTGATGGGTTGCAGCTGGAAGGGCATCCGCTGCATAAAGCATATGCTGGATAAGTTGGCGGTTCATTCCGCTGTGGCGACCTCAGATTAATAAAGGGACAAAGCCGAAAAGAAAATGAATGAATGAATAATTGAATGAATATACAATGTATTCAAAAATTATGTAAATAATTGATGTAATAAAATATATTAGAAATTGTATAATAATAATCAGAATTATCATAATGAAAACAAACCAACATATTAAATTATTAACACCTGATTAATCCAAAAAATAACCTACAGATTAATTCAAAACATTTGCAGGCAGTATTACTTAAAGATTGTAAAAGACATGCCAATTTAAGTCTCATTTACATACAATTGAAGTCACAATTATTAATTATCTTTTTTCTTTTTGAAATATTTTCCAAATGATGTTTAACAGAGCAAGGAATTTGTCACAGTATTTCCTATAATATTTTTTCTTCTGGAGAAAGTCTTACTTGTTTTATTTTGGCTAGAATAAAAGCAGTTTTAAAAATTTTTAAACACATTTTAAGGTCAATATTGTTATTATTATGACTTGAATGATTACCCTAATCTGCCTAATTCACCTAGGCTTTAAATGTCACTTTAAGCTGAATATTAGCATCTTGAAAAATATCTAGTCAAATATTATTTACTGTCATCATGGCAAAGATAAAATAAATCAGTTATTAGAAATGAGTTATTAAAACTATTAAGTTTAGAAATGGTTGAAAAAAGTCTCCTCTCCGTTAAACAGAAATTGGGAGAAAACTTACAGGGTGGCTAATAATTCTGACTTCAAAGTAGCAACAAAGAGCATCTTTATATAGAGTCTGACTGATGAACAGCCATTATTTAATTGCTAAAATCTGCAATGATTCATGGGAGTGGATGAATCACGCCAGTCGACGTCTAAACTAAGAACATCCTGTACTTTCACACAACGGTAACGCCTAGATCTGCATGAATCCAGTCCTGCGTCGTCCACTCAGCATCTATTGTGCTCGTCAATTATCTCTAAATGCTGTAATTAAGCCCATAATCATGAGTCTGTGTGTGTGTTTGTGTGTGTGTGTGTGTGTGTGTGTGTGTGACTTACATTCATATCGCAGAAAGAGCCGAGGATATTGCTCTCTTGTGCTGAGATATCCTGAGGAAAAAAAAATACGACAAGCGGATATTAAAATAAGACAGTGACCCAAATAAAAGCACACTCGGCTGGTGAGCGACTACAAACAACAACTTCTATCTTCTGAGAGTCTTCAGTTTGAGGTTATTCAGTTCATCCAAATCAGTCAGGAGTAAAATCAAATGGAGCTATTCAAACCATCTTATAACACTGTATCATATCGCAATATGAGTGCGTGCGATGAACAACCGTAAGTCCGAAAAAAGTAAAAAATTAGATAACCATGTGACTTTAATTGTATGTGTGAACTTTGTGTACAGAAACAGTTTGGGGATTTTTCACGTGACCAAAACTCTGCGTTTTAAACATTAAAATAGTGTCACGCGGAGAAAAAAACGTTGTGCACTAAGAGCAATGGAGATGCCGCTTGCTGTCCTGTCCGATTCTGACATTAAAAGACAAGTACTCTGCAAAAAAAGGAGAGCTGACATGAACAAATGAAGGGACAGAGTAAGGAAGGCTTTGAGAGATGCTGGGAAACCATATTTGGATTTGAAAAGGAGAACAAAAACCTGGGAAAAATCCACCGAAAGAGGCGAGTAGAAGAACTGTATTTGTCATCTCTCTATCTCTGAATGAGCCGAGGAGCACTACACTGCACAAAACCAGTTCAACTATCAAAATAAACCACATACCATATATAATAAAGCTGTATCAATTAGGGCTGCACGATTAATGCATAGCTACACGATCCTAATTAAGCAATTCTACGATTTAGACAATTATATTTTCACGGTCAGGAGAGAAGCGTGAAGGCGGACGCAAAAGTCTTCATTGACACCTCTAAATGGTGTTAAAAGTGTCTTATACTGTATTAATAAGGTATAATTCACCCAAAAATGTCATTTCTGTCTTAATGTAGTGATGTATTCATGGATGTGAAATGACACATGAGCTGATGCACTGTAGAGATCTGCACGGGACTGGATTTTTCATCCCGCTCCCACCAGGTTTTATTCCACACTCGCCCGCTCCCGCCCTATATTCAGTCTTTGAGGCTTTGTTGTGACCTGCCTCGTTTTCTACCAAACTCGACCGTTCCCGCTCAATTTAGATCTGGTTTCCAAAATCTCAAGTTAAAATGCCAAAACTACTGCTAAAAAAGAGGGATAACAGATAAAAGTGTAGGTTGTGCAAGGATTGTAAGCTAAATGTCAGATTTGTTTGCCCGTTTGTGACGAGACATGAGTGCCGCAGTGATTAAACAGTGACGTGCGGTGAGGTTTGGGGCTGGTGAGGCACAGACTCTGTCAAAGTCAGATTTACAAACATATCCACTCAATTTATTTGCCAACTACCGATTGTGTTTTATATATTAGCATTATTTCTATATGTGTAGCAAGCACATATTAGGCCAAGGAAGAATGTTAAATGTATAGTGATTAAATATGCCTCCCAAAAAACACCCAGCTGGATGCTACAGAGTCCAGACAGCCTATAACAAGCAACACAGGGCACCACGGTGGATGCACATGCTTTCTCTCATCTCAGAAGGGCTGTATTATTAGACTACCCGCTCCCGTTCAAATTACACCAGAGTTACTGAGCGCAACCGCATTTTATTTGGAATTTTCGCAAGAAATCTGGTCGGGTCCCACGGCACAGTGGTGTAGTATTGTTTACTAATGGAAGGACGCGCGCAAGCCCGCCAATGATGTTTACTTTAGTGAACAGAACCTGCATCGGCTGTGAATAACAGGTAAATAAAGTTACGTTCAGTTTGTTGCAAACTGAACATAAAGTGACGGCAGCCATGACATGAGCCGCACTCGGCAGTGAAAAGTGAAAGTCATTTAAATGATCATATCGCACTGTAATGTTATAATTACGACAAGCATTTGATGTTTTTTTCCTTTTATAGCAAAAACAAAGTGTTGTGCATGAAATTAAATGTTCACTGTGTCAGTTTAACTACTCTAGCCTATATAAGGTTGAATATAATGCAAGAGGGAATCTGATTATGACAAATGTCTTTTTACCAGTGAAAAAAAGGTCTAATAATGTTGTCAATGACAAGCAAATATCTCAAGCATAATAATTCAACTTTAGAATTATGAATAGTTATGAATAGTTGTGATGATATCATCACTTTACAAGTTAAGTGAATTAACAACCTAGATTTATACAAAGTCAATCCAAGTCTAAACAAAATGTAGCATTTTAACCAACAGTAAACCTATGCACATTATTAATTATTGTTACTAATATTATAATCGTTGTTGTTTTACCATATGTCTGAGAATAACAATAATAACAGCCCACTCATATTAACCTTTATTGAATATCTACAGAATTGTGAAAAAAATGGTGATCTTGATGCAAAAAAATCCTGATTCTCATTTTAGCCAGAATCATGCAGCCCTAGTTCAACGCCAGTCCTGTGTAAACTCCAGCAAGCAGAGTTTATTTGTTTGTATATTTATTTTTCTATCGTGAGATGGAGCAGCATTTTAAGCAGTAAATACACAGGTGCGCTGCGCCAGCTTTTCTAAATGAATGACGATATTTAGCTATGATGCATCTCTGCATTGTATATATTTATTGTATTTGTTTATTGTTAATAATCGATTGTACTGTAAGAAGGTCTACTTATTATACATTGTTCATATTGTATTTTCTGTTTTTAAATAATAATAACCTTAAAAGAAATGCTTAATATTAACCTGAGCTTTCTGTTACGGTGTTAAAACTAAGATAAAGCAATCAGATTTTTAGTGGTTTAAAGTGATCTGATGAATTGGAGTTATACTGTTATTCCACACTAACTGCACATTAGGGGTGGGCGGTACACCGGTGTCATAGTCATCACCGGTGTGACATGGATTTTCTAATACCGTCAATACCGTAATAAATCAATTATGCGCCTTGAACGGCTGCATTTACATCAATAATAGCTAATTCTAAATAATAAGGCATTCAATTTTCTTCAAACGTTCAGTTGTGGTCTGAATACATGTCCTTATACTACAAGGCTCGAAATTGCAACCATTTTGGTGCCCGAAATTTAATCTATGCGCCCTCATAATATATTTGGGAGCATTTGTGTGTCTGAATATAATGGTTGTAGTGCAATCTGATTTGATTTTCTCTAAAAACTTGCTGAATCGCTCTACCCTGCTGCTGTATTGGTTCATATTAGCTGTCAGTCACTCAACGCTTCTCGCTGTCAGATAACAGGGAGCTTTTGTTACAGCAGGAAATGCAAACGGCTGAAGAGTGAAAAGTGCACAGGTTTGCAAACCTCACCTAAAGTTATAATAATAATAATAATGGCGCAGATGACAGCGATCATAACATGAGGTAAATGTTGATCCGCCAGCTGAGATCAATCGAGTGTTTTCGGAGAAGGTGCCCGAATCTCGATGCGTTGCATTCACCGCGTGTTCAGCGCAAATGTCCGCTAAATATAAAATCTAACACTGTACACATCATCGCCAAAGAAACTCGCCTTTACTAAGTTTACACTGAAACTACAGCTCATAACAAAGAGCGGAATTGCGCTGGTGGTCATCATGAGAATTCTGCTCTGTCTGCTCATAAATTGGTGCGGCTGACTCGCCTCCTTTATTCCACCAACACAGAGAAATGAAGATCAGCTCATAACGAGACTGAGCATTTACAATGACCCAAACCGAAACTTTTAAAGAGTGATAGAAGTGAGGCTTTCTTTTGTTCGTTCTTCCTTGAGATGTATATTATTTTGCTATTGAAAGTAATACCATGATATTATACCGTCACCGTTCAAAAAATGAAAAATACCGTGATATTAATTTTAGGTCATATCGCCCACCCTTACTGCACATATACCGTTCTTCCACATTGGAGAAATAGAAATCTCAATAACTTTTTTTTTAATACTGACACTGAGAAATGTTTTCTCCTTAGAATAGAGAAGCTTTCGTTGTCTTCAAGTAAAATAAAAATGATATATAATAAAATATTCACAATCCAAATGAAAAAATGTGTAACTGAAAATCGTCTCAAGGCCTCATTTACTGCAGAACAACAAAATATCAGATTTTGTCAATATCGTGCAGCCCTATTGTAAAGTGTTACCAAAACATCTTTATGTAGGAGTGTGTGTTACCTCTATAGTAGGGTGCGTGTTGTGTTTGTAGGCCGTGTATAGCGGGAACTGAATCTGGAAGATCTTTGCAGCACACAGCAGCAGTTTCTCCTGGTCTTCCGTGCTCCAGGATGCAAATGGGTCCAGGCTGCTTTCGTTCCCACTCTCCCCTGCCGCTGGCTCACTGAGCCTGGGTTTAGGGTCTGGTTTGACCCCTTGCTTTTGGTTCTTGTGCTGATCTCCATCCTCTGCTCCACCGTCCTCCTCAGCAGAGTCCCGTTCCACGTTCAGAGGCTCGTCCTCATTGGGAGAAGGCTGCGGTTGGGCGGAGCCCCAGTCAGACTCCGCCCCTTCAGTCCTACTGTTGCCATGGCCACAGCGTAGGCGGTCCCTAAGGTTGGTCACTTGGGCGATGACCAGGTTAATGAGGGCATAAACCAGTTGGCTGAACACCTCGAGGTGCTTGTATTCTTTAAAACAGCACAGACACTGCCTGCAGACCAACACACACACACACACATTTAATCAATCAATCATTCACTAATGACTAATATTTAAATGTATTTGTTTGTTTATTTATTTAGGTTTTAATGCTATATTAGCAGCATTGGCTATATTCATGGCAAAACATATTCTAAATATACAATATATAATCATATCAGTTTCTTAACAAACATACATGGTAAAAAAAACAACAAAAACATACAAATAGCAACAACACTAAAGAGTCATACACACACTTTTAGTTTGATTAAAGATAAATATTCTAAAATTCATTCATTCATTCATTTTCTTGTCAGCTTAGACCCTCAATTAATCTGGGGTCGCCACAGTGGAACCGCCAACTTATCCAGCATTTGTTTTACGCAGCGGATGCCCTTCCAGCCGCAACCCATCTCTGGGAAACATCCATACACACTCATACACTACGGCCAATTTAGCCTCCCCAATTCACCTGTCTTTGGACTGTGGGGGAAACTGGAGCACCCGGAGGAAACCCACACAAACGCAGGGAGAACATGCAAACTCCACATCGAAACGCCAACTGACCCAGCCGAGGCTCGAACCAGCGACCTTCTTGCTGTGACCTTCTACTGTACTACCTACTGCGCCACTGCGTTGCCTCATAGTCTAAAATTGCTCCAGAAATTGTTTTTCAACCATTTTACTTAAAATATTTCCTGAATAAAATCGTTCTCTAATATCATTTAAAAATACACATTCAATTAAAATGTTTTATCATCAAAATATTCTTACACATATCACAAATAGGCTTTTCTTCCCCTTTCAATAAATATGCGTGCAAGTCTTGAGTGTCTGATTCTACATCTCGTATGTACAACCTAATCATGTCTACTTTCAAAATGGTAATTATTTCTTTCATATACAAATGGTTTCACTTTCCATTTCAAATTAATGTCCAGATTTAAAACAGGTTTCTAATATTTAAATTAGTTTGATGATCTGACTCATTAAAATGAGACAAACATGTAAAAAACAAACACTTTTTCACACCACTGTATTTAAGTTGCGTGTTATGTGTGGTACATTATTGATATGATAACAAAATATAATAGAAATTGTATCATAATAAGAGGTATGAACCTACACTGGTCTCACGGTTCGCTTCGTTTACGATTATCATGCCATCGATTTGGTTCAATTCGCTATCTTGGTGCATTGCGGTACATTGACGATGCTTTCCATACACAATTTTATATTTTACTTCACAGCACAACAATTCTTGTATTAAAATGTATACTTTATAAATATATTTTATATGTATTTGTAATACAATTTTGTCCTTTGTAAGCAGTCAGATAAACGAATCTTTAATTTTACCAGCTCAAAGAAACCACTCTCTTTGAATGGATCAAACAAAACTTGTACACCCACAGAACAACATGAGCATTTAAAACAAATAAACAAATGTAAATATTATAGCGCTTGCTTTTTTAGCAGTCAAGTGAGTTTTTACACCACTATGACTGGTCACACGCTCAACAGAAAGGGCAGCGATTGGCTTTAACGCTCTGGCGCTGTTCACCGATAACTGACACTGTTAAACGGCGGTGGCGATCACAGCTGATCCATGATAGACACGGTGGAGAAAACCTGAATTGTCCGAGACTGCATTCTGGTTCACCGAAGAAATAATTAATTTTGACACCCCTAATAATGATAATAATCATGATGATAACAAACTAAACTATTTAATAATACCTCATTAATCACAGAAATAACCAATAGATTAAATCAAAACATTTGCAGATTTGAATAACTTCAAAAACATGAAAAATCAGTCATGAGTAAGTCCAAACTCATTTCCCAACTATATACTACATGAGAAACAGCACGCGAGCTGAGTAGCATGTCTGAATTCATAGTATTGGAAAAACAGTAGGCGAGAACTAAAGGCTAATTTCTACTTCTGCATCGAGTGATCGGTTTCTTCACGTTGTTTCTCATGTTATGTTTTTTCTGAGCGCTACCTTAATGTACAAGTAGCTAAAACTCGCTCATTCAGAGGCGGGAACTGGCGGACGTGCAACAACTTTAATCATAAGGTAAACACAAAACAAAAGTCTTCATCTGTTGCTCCTTCATGGGACTCGACACTTGTAAACACGATCCATCAGGCTCGCGGCTCTCAGCACTGCCCACACTAGTCACCGCTACCAAGCTGACCAATCACAGAGCTTGTGCTATACGTCGTTGCGACATGTAGTTAAATTTTTTTAAAGATGCGTGTCAGCGTCGGCATCAGCCATGACAAAGGCTATGCGACCACGCAAAGGCAGCGGCAGGCCATAAGCAACCATAAATCAGCCTTAACAACATGACATACTACTCCCAGCAAGATTATGTAGTGTGCAATCATAAATGCAACGTGGGAAATTTCATGAAAGGGAGTGAAGTGATGCCAGACACGGGTAGGTCATGTGACCATGACATGGCAAATGTAGTATGTCCCATTTACATTCATACTACTCGCATATATACTATATAGAACATACTTTTCTAACGTTTGTGTAGTAAATTCAAATTCAAATGTAGCACCAACTCGAGTAGCAGGCGATTTGGGACGCAGCCATGTGTCTCACATTTTTAGATGCAAGGATGCGTTCTATGTAAATGAGCTCTACTGTTTGTCCAATCAGCTACAGTGACATCGCAAATATGCTAATTAGAACGTTAAGTCGGGGTTTAGGGATGTACAGCGTGAAATGAATCTTAATGAATACCCAGAATTATTTGTTAAACCCACACTTGAAACTACAAAAGTGAACCTTAAAGGTAAAAAAGTGTACCCAAAAGGTACTAATGTCCACCTGTATTGTATAAAAGTGTGCCATTTTAAAAGGTACTGCCCCAGTGACAGATTTTCTACCTTTATTTCTGAGGGCCTGTTTACACTAATATGTTTTAGTTTTAAAACGCATACGATTTGCTAAGGTTACGCCATCCGTCCACACTACGCTGGAGTTTTCGAGCGATGAAAACGCTCAAGAGGCTGTTTTTATTCTAAAACGTAGCTGCTCCGTGTCAGTGTGGAAGGCGGAAAACGGAGACATCTGAAAACGGAGGCGGATGTTTGACTATCTGATTGGGGCTTATTGGGGCTTTTTCCTCAATAATATTTTAATTCTAAAAATATTTTATTATAAAAATATTTCCTCAATATTAATTAGCCTACACACAGTTCAGTCTTGCATGCTCTCCTTGTAAATTCAGACTTCACAAGTTTGATATGGAAAACAAACTCCAGAGGACACGTCGGGGAAATTTTCAAAAAGAACAGTGTACTTTATAACCTCATTCACAACACCCTGGCTACGTTGTTTCACCATCTTAACAATAAAATGAAAACATGATATAAGGAACCGTCTATTAAGGTGCTGCATATTTATACATTTTATATATATAAAATGAAGCCTTTAACATAACAGCCTCCTTTCATTTCCATTAAAAATATGAAACATACCCTCTCTTTCACTGAATATCAGTTTTTATGATCAATAATGGCCATTATAAAAGTATAACGTACAATAAGCTTATACAACACAGGAAATAAAGGCAAACAATATACAGAATGTACATGGTTACATTAATTATTAACTTATCTTTGCATTCAGTCAAAACACGTTACCTGAGAACAAGTAATAGATTTAAAAGACCAAAGTCGGGGAATATATCTATACATATAGACAACAAGATGAATTAAATATCACGTTTAACAATTATAGCGAGATTAGATCCAGCGGTAGATCCTTGATGAACAGTCTGACGAGGATAGCTCTCATCTGGCTAGATATGCTGCAGTGCATGCCAGTGTGTGTGTGTGGTCACGTGATGTGTGTGGTTTAGACGTAGAGTTGTTCAGAAACGCTGGGTGAAACGCTAGAGTGGATGCGGATCAGTTTCATTCTAAAACGCCGTTTTAAAACTTAAATGTACTAGTGTAAACGGAGCCTGAGTGTGCAGGTATAGATTGAGAAGTGTGAAACATGATTACAGATAACCCAGGACATTTATCTGGGGTTTAGGATGACCCAGGGTTAACAACTTCAAGTGTGAAAAGCCTTAATGTGTGCTACTGACCTCTGTGTCCATGTGCTGATATAGGTGAAGACTCTTAAGGCATGTTCCTTCTTCAGCTGCAGGCCGTCTGAGCTGTCTGCATCCGAGACTGAGACACACACACACACACACAGCAGTTAGAGAGTTGTCTGAGATCACATCAGTGTTAGAAACACATGCAGGACGCTAAAGAACCACTGACCCACTTACCCTACATTAATACTTTGTTCGTTTTTGGAAATGATTTGAAGCAACAGTGATGCAGCACAAAAAACATCTGTGCACAACCCAAACTCACAGTACAGCAAATGAAAACCAGCAGAAAGAGACTGAACGTCCTGTCCAAGACAGCAATGACACGTTGTAAAAAAAAATGACTGCACTTTTAATGTTAAAAGAGTGTAAATATGACAGTAAAAAACTGTGTTAATAATACTCTAGAGTATATCATTGAAAAATTGTGATAAATCTAATGAGACATCCGCAATTTTCTAGCAAAACACTGTGTTAAATATGAATAAATAAAATAAAAATACATAGAAATGTTTTTTTAAAAGGAACCTATGATGAAAAATCTACTTTTCAAGCTGTTTGGACAGACATATGTGCATGTATTGTGTATAGACCGTCATATTGGGGTGAAATAAACACACCCAGTCCGTTTGTTTTCAATTTAACAACATAAAAACGGTGGACCAATTGGAGCGGTTTTCAGATCGACCGCAACTTCACGTAGGAGTGCGGTCCCCCCGCCCACCAATATTGATTGACAGCTGCGTATTAACATGTCCCGGTAGTCACGTGTATAATCATATCAACAAGACCAGACATGCACAAAGCAACCGTGAATAAAAGGTCTGTTCAGTTCGCTAGGATCATCAATCATCATCAAACGTGATCAAGAGTAAGTTTCACAAGTTTAAAATGTTTTAAAACAGAGCATGTGTGTCATGAATTACAGCGATTTACTTCAGCTTTACTTCATCAGCACAGCCGCATGTCAGAACAATTATAAAAGAAGACGCTTCAATCCTGGTTTATGGACGTTAAATCAGGTTTATTTTGTACATTAACATGATAGACACTCATACAGCAGTGGATATTAACCTGTATCTTGTCACATATGCGTGCAAAAAGAGAGCAAAGCTAAACGTGCGCGCTGTCTGTGTGTGCACATGTCCTCGGTGTCTGTGTGTATGTGTGAACTTTGTAATGACATTGTGTGTGACTCATCGTTGCAACTCAACAAATGCATCAAATACTCATTGGTAAAGTTCTTACTGTAGTATTTCTCACAAACGCTACGTGAGATCTGCTTCCTTTATGTCTGTCTGTTGTCTGAGGCAGCCGAGGGAGGAGATTAAGGCACGCTGAAAGGCACGTAGAAACAGTGGGCGCGGCGGACTAGCCTTAAAGACGCAGTACAACAAATATGCTGAAAGGTATAAAACAGAAACTTTTAAAAGCTATAATAAAAAATCTGATGGGTGTATTGAGCTGAAACTTTACACACATTCTGGAGACACAAAAGACTTATATTAAATCTGAAAAAGGGCTAACCTAGGAGCCCTTTAAACATGAATAAATTAAAGCAGAAATGTGGGTTATTTTTCCACTGTCAGTTGTGTCTCATGATCTTTTCACACTTCTTTGTTTTTAAACTGTACATTTATATAATAGAACACATTTATTTCTTTTACATTTCTATGTTTTCATATTTATATTAAAAGAAAATTTCAATGTTTTTTTTACGTATTCATATTTAACACGCTGTATTAATTCAGTGTGCCGCATACTCCTTATGGTCGTTTTCTATTGGAATTTGGGGGATTCTGTGCTTGTGCACGTCTGTGCATTTACAGGTCTGGATTGCGCTGGATTGGAAGCACCGGTGTATGTTTGTTTCTCCCTGTTTTAAGCATTGTGTCTGCACTCGTTTTTGCCTTATTTGTGGTGACCGGTTTAAGGTCGCAACAAATTGAGGCTCGTCTGGGAACTGAACTCAGAAACTCTCGCACCCGAAGCAAGAATCATATCCCTAGACCGGTTCAAGGTCTCAACACAGTTGTGTCTCATTTTATTTTTCACTTAATTTTCAAACGGTACATTTATATAATACATTTCTTTCTTTTACATTTCTACGTTTTTATATTTATTAACGTATTCATATTTAACATGTTGTATTCATTCAGTGTGCTAAATACCCCTTGTGGTCGTTTTCTGTTGAATTCTGTGCTTGTGTGCGTCTGCGTGCGTGAGTCGGTTCACGGTCTGGATAAAGCTAATAATGTTTTGTGTAGTGAAATGAGTTGAAATAAATATATATTTCTACCGCAAATGCACTCGTCTTCTCCTTATTTGTGGTGACCGCTTTAAGGTAGCAACAAATGGGGGCTCGTCCGGGATCTGAACTCGGGACCTCTCTCACTCAAAGTGAGAATCATATCCCTAGACCGGTTTAAGGTCTCAATACAGTTGTGAATTTTTTTTCTCTTAATTTTCAAACTGTACATTTATAGAATATAATACATTTATTTCTTTTATGTTTCCACGCTTTTATATTCATATTTGTTATGTATTCATATTTAACACGTTGTATGCATTCAGTGTGTTAAATATGAATAAATAATAGAAATCTAACTATACATTTTTTCACTGTCAGCTGTCTTCTGATCTTTATCATGTCATTATTTTTAAACTGTACATTTTTTATGTTTTTAAATCCATATTTAATGAACATTTCTGTCTTTATTCATATTTAACACATTAATTCAGCAACAAAGCATCAAAAACTTCAAGTAAGACAAGATTTAATATCAAGCATGATCATTTTAGATATTCAGGTGCCACATACACACACAGTATACTCTCTTTCACACACACACACACACACACACACACACACACACACACAAAGCCCAATTAATGGTTTCCACTGTGACGAGGGAGTTGCTGGACTCGGGAATGTTACCTTGCGGTTGTAAAGTTCAGTCGAGCAGCCGGCTAGCCTTGACCTACATACGATTTTCTTTCTCTCGTTCTGTCAAACAGCTTTCCTGGCTTTTTTTTTTTTGTCATTTCCACATCGCTCGACAGTAACAATCCAGGGCATTGTGTTCAGGCCGGGCTGAGAAACAGTTTGATGGTGCCGTGATATGAGGATCCGTTATCAAAGCCGTTATTCTGAAAACTCGACCACAAAAACTGAGCGCAACCGCACACACAGACTGAGTGAAAGATATTATTCAGTCCTTTTCACATCAAATCATCAAGAAGGAAAACAAGATATTCTGCTGCCATTTACCCTAACTCATCATGGCTATCGAAACGTGTTTGACTATTTTATCAATAGGTCATCATTCATTCATTTTCATACGCTTTTCTGGACACGGGTCGTGGCAGCAGCACTGTCAGCAAGAAGGTCGCTGGTTTGAGTCCCGGCTGAATCAGTTGGCATTTCTGTGTGGAGTTTGCATGCTCTCCTTGTGTTGGCGTGGGTTTCCTCCGGGTGCTCTGGTTTCCCCCACAATCCAAACACACGCACTACAGGTGAATTGGGTGCATTAAATTGGCCGCAGTGTATGAGAGGGTGCGTAAATGCGAGAGTTTTCCAGTACTGGGTTGCAGTTGGAAGGGCATCCGCTGTGTAAAACATATGCCGGGATAGTTGGTGGTTCATTCCGCTGTGTCGACCCTTGATAAATAAGGGACTAAGTGGAAGGAAAATGAATGAATGAATGTTTATGTGCATTTGTGTCCTTTCTCAAGTGATTCAATGGTCACTGTCTTAACTGTTGCATGGAAAACCACTTGGTCAGTCGTTTTGGTTTTGGAGCATTGTAAGGGTACATTTTAAAATGATCCCGAAAATCTTGTTTAAAGAAGAACTATTGGCTAAAATCTCGTTAAGATGATTCATATCTTTTTATGACGTCTGGCACAACTGGTTTAGTGACTGTCTGGCTGCTTCTGACCTTTCAGAAAACGTGAAATTACAGAGTAGGCATAAACAGACTTCTGCTGACAAACACACACACAAAGAGAAGGCTGTGCTGAAAAACACACCAAACACACACAGTGTCAAATGAACAGTGTCAGACTGACCCACACACAATTAAAGGGTGTCTCTGCTGTTCATCCACACACAGCAGTTCAGAGGTCAAATGTTAAGCTGCACTTGCACATATGGAGCCACCACTCACTGTGACACGCACAGAGAGAAAGAGAGAGCGATACACTAAGGTGATGTCATTCACACAAAGCAAATACTTATATAATGACTTTTATATTCAATTCATCCACACAAAATAGCAAGTTGAATAGTTTACGCCTGAGCCCATTTCATGACAAGCTATTGGGAAAATATGGCTCGATGTGCATTTATAAACATACACATTTAAACTAATATAAATATAAACAATTTTTTTAGTGGGAAGTGTGAAAATGCAGCAGAAGGAGGGTGATATTTACAGAAAATATCATCTCAATATTATTCAAAATAATTATCCCACTAGAGAAATAAAATGGCATTAAAACTGGTGGTGATGAGTGTCTGTCCTAATAAGCGATTCACTGATTCATTCATTCAAATGATTCCTTAAAAATTGTTGATTCATTTAGAAACTATGCAAATGACTGGCTGATTCTCTATTAGAAGAACACAGAGACAATTTAATGATTTATTGTTTTTTTTCCCCTTTTCATTACACATTTACCAGCCACTTTATTAGGTACACCTTACTAATACCGGGTTGGACCCCCTTTTGCCTTCAGCTTAATCCTTTGTGGCATAGATTCAACAAGGTACTGTTAATATTCCTCAGAGATTTTGGTTCATATTGACATGATAGCATCACACAGTTGCTGCAGATTTGTCAGCTGCACATCCATGATGCGAATCTCCCGTTCCACCACATCCCAAAGTTGCTCTATTGGATTTATGGCTTGGCTTGGTCTTTATATTGTAAAATCATGACGATATTTAATTATTGATCGTGGGCCACAAATATCGTTATCGTGATCATAATAGGATTAATCGCGCAGTCCTAGTTGACACGATGCTCAATTGGTACTAATGGGCCAAATGTGTGCTGTGCTAAGAAAAAATTCCCCACAACACCATTACACCACCACCACCACCAGAAATTGATAAGCACTTGAAGATACATCACATAACTATATATTACTATATAATACTATATATAATAGACAAGGCCACAATGAGCATCTTCTTAGCAATGACTAGGGCCAGACAGAATCTGCGGACATTTTTGCTATTTCTGCGCAGAACTGTGCTAAAAATCTGCGGATTTATGTGGAATGATTTTGGGAGTATCATAACTACAACCTTAATTTATTAACTAAAACTTAAACCTTTTTAACTTGTATTTAATGTTTACAATGCAAATCTAATTAGATCCACTTTATTTGGTAAACAAATCAAATCTTCTATATAATATCTCTACTAAAAGACAGAAAATATTACTGTACAAACTATACTGTAAATAAATCATATGAACATTTTCATATTAGTCGATAATTATACTGAAATTAATTTAAAAACTGAATAAATATAAATTTACACACATTTACAGAAGTAAATAAACAGATTGGGCTAAAAATCTGCGCACAGATTCCGTGTGGGCCTAGCAATGACATTACGGTAAATAAAACAGTCGTCATGCCAACTTTCTACTATAAACAAGATTGCAAAGGTTGCCCCGCCTCCAAGCTCTTCTGATTGGTCCACTGCTTTTAGAGCTGACATTGATGAGCTGCGCTGCTTGTGAACGTTGAAGATCATTCAAATTGACACAACGACTAAAAAAAAAAAGGCAGGAACACCTTGACATCATAACTGCACAACCACAGCACCATATTTGTGATGAATTTACTATGGTAATTTAAAATCTTGTGACGTTTATAGTTAAGCATTCAGTGCAATGCTCTAAATATGACTTTACCATATTACTGTCATGTTTACCGATATGCGTCATCAAAATGTTTGTACAGATTACAACCAAAATAGCCTGAGCTTTAGACTTTACCAAAGTAAATGGATGTTTTTAGATATCCTGAAAGTACCCTATAAATACAAAGGTAAACTTGCATACAATAATATATACAGGAACACCCTCTGACATGCACAACACAGCACAATGTCTATAATGAATTTACCATGGTAATTTCATGCTTCTAACGCTTATAGTTAATTCAGATAAGCATTCAGTGCAATTCCTTACATATGCCTTTTCCATATTACTGTCATGTTTACTAATTTGCGTCATTGAAATATGTTTGTACAGACATATTACTATAACAGCGCCACCAAAATACCACGGTTTTTAGACTTTACCATAGTAAATTCACATTTTTAGATAAATTCTTGGAGGTTTCATTCAAATACCAAGGTAAACTTGCATACAATAATATATACAGGAACACCTGACATCATACCTGAAAAATCACAGCATGTTTATAATGAATTTACCATGGCACCAAGCTTATATAGTATAAAGAACTATAGTACAATTCAGATAAGCATTCAGTGCAATGCTCTATACATGACTTTTCCATAGTAATATCATGACTGTTGATATGCATCATAGAAAAATGTTTGTAAGGACATATTACTATAACAGTGCCACCCAAATATGGCGGCTTTTACACTTTACCATAGTGAATTCATTCTGGAAAGCATCAATTACACCAAGGTGAACTTGCATGTAATAATACTTACAAGAACACCTTCTGACATCAGAACTACACAACCACAGCACTTTGTTTGTAATAAATTTACCATGGTACCAATGTTCATGTTTTGAACATTTAAATTTGAGTAAAATTCAGATTCAGTGCAATGCTCTATATATGACTTTGCCGTAGTAATATCATAACCCAAATACCATGGATTTGAGACTTTACTACAGTAAATTCATGTTTTTAGATCAATTCTTGAAAGTACCATTCAAATACCAAGGTTATATTGCATATAATCATATATACAGGAACATCTGACATCATAAATGCACAACCACAACACCACGATTAACGAATTTACCATGTTAATTTCATGTTTGTAATGTTTATAGTTCAGTGTGATGCTCTATATATATGCCTTTTCTATATTACTGTCATTTTTTACGAAATGCATCATAGAAATACATTTGTATTTGAGATATTACTATAAGAGTAACTAAAATACAATGGTTTATAGACTTTACCATAGCAAATTCACATTTTAGATAAATTCTTGGAGGTTTCATCCAAATACCAAGGTAAACTTGCATATAACAATACATACAGAACACCTTCTGACATTATAACTGCAAAAACCACACCACTATGTTTGTAATGAATTTAGCATGGTACCAACGTTCATGTTTTGAACATTTATATTGGAGTAAAATTCTGATTCAGCGCATTCAATGCAATACTTTATATATGACTTTTCCATAGTTATATAATGACTATTGATATGCATTATAGAAATATGTTTATACAGACAGATTACTATAACAGCACCACCAAAATACCAAAAAGTTTTAGACTTTACTATAGTAAATTCATGGTTTTAAATAAATTCTTGAAAGTACCATTCAAATACAAAGGTAACCTTGCATATAATCATTTATACAGGAACACCCTCTCACATCAGAACTGCAAAAACCACACCATTATGTTTGTAATGAATTTACCATGGTAAATTTATGACCTTAACCTGCTCTATATATATATATCACTTTTCCCCATTATTACTGCTGTGTTTAACAATCCGCATCATAGAAATATGTTTGTACAGACATGTTACCATCTGACACTATAGCAGTGCCATCCAAATACCATGGGTTTTAGACTTTACCATAGTAAATTCACATTTTTAGATACATTTTTATTCAAATACCATGGCAAACTTTCATACAATAATATATACAGGAAAAGCTTTTCACTTCATGACAGCAAAAACCACAGCACTATGTTTGTAATGAATTTACCATGGTAATATGCATGCATCATAGAAATATGTTTGTACAGACATATTTCTAGAACAGTGCCACAGAAATAGCATGGCTTTTAGACTTTTACCAAAGACATGCATCAGATAAACTCTTGAAATCATCATTAAAATACCAAGATGATAATATATACAGGAGCACCTTCTAACTTTGCCATTGTAATATCATGACTATTGATATGCATCATAGAAATATGTTTGTACAGACATATTTCTAGAACAGTGGCACCAAAATACCATGGGTTTTAGACTTTTTACCAAGGACATGCATCAATTAAACTCTTGAAATCATCATTAAAATACCAAGATGATAATATATACAGGAGCACCTTCTGACTTTGCCACAGTAATATCATGACTATCGATATGCATCAGAAAATCTTTCAAATATCACACATAATAAATAATTGCATGCTTGGAAACACTGTTATTCCCATCGCAGTCTTAAAGCAAACACATGAGTCCTTAAGTGAAGAAAGCGCATTGATCCACAACACACTCTCTCTTCTCTCCATCCAACAAAGCAGACCCACAACACAAATACTGCTCCCAGTCCAGCAGCCATCACAGGGCCAAACACCGCTAAAAACTCACATCACGACCGCCAGATCGCTGTAACCTCCACAAATCACTCGCCCAGGCAGAATTACAGTGCATCGCGGACAGTGCTGGGCGATCAGATGCCGATATGTGTGCATTTTGAAGGATGACAATGTCAAAAACAACCCAGCTCCGGCTAATGCTAATGCTAACGTCAGTTCAACTTCCCGAGAGCATCCAAACGTTTGAAAACAAATCGATGTTTAGGTCGTACATATATACGTTTTTCAAGGATGTCGTTGAAAAAATGTGCAACATTGTATTGTTGGTGATTTTAATAAGCGAGTTAACATCTTGCGATGCTAACGACTAGCATCGCCTTCGCGAAAACACATAGCAAAATCGAAGAAAGCACAAATAATGACAGCCAAAAGGAGCTCGAGTGGTGTTTTAAATGCACACTTTGATGAGAAGTATGTAACGTTAAATGTTGGACACGGAAAATTGTGCTCTTGTTGAAGCAGAGAGCCGCATGCTCGGACAGTCATGCTAACAACTTGCAGCAACAACTACAAACAGACACAGGAGAAAAAAACAAACAAACAAATGCTGTTGACTTACTCTCATTGAGCACCTCCAGCAGCTCGGCGCAGTTCTCACACATGGTTCATAAAGGCGGAAAGTGTATTCAGACCATTGGAGAAATACAAATGTTGCCTGTTTTTCTCTCTGTCTGTTTAAGGGGGGTTTTAAGGCCCGACGAAATGCTTGATGAAGGCTCGTTATTGTGACACAACACAACCGGGGAGGTTGGGGGTCATTCACCCGGGGTTATTTGCCGAGATGTCGAGGGTGGAGACAGTAAATGTGAGGCACTAAATGAGCGGAGAGTCAGTCTCCGAGCAGAGCGTTACTGTGCAGACTAGCACATACGGTAGCCATGATGAACAGGGACGGGAGTTACGCTTCGGTCGTTTCCGTCGGGCGACTTCAGAGATGGTCGTGCTTTTCCGGAGATGTTCGTAGATGCTCGGAAGCGAGCAGATAGCGTTGTGTGAAAGTTCGAGTATTTCCGTCAAGTCGATGTGTTGGTTGTTCGGATTTTTCCGGAGGGCGAGGGAGGGGCGATGGTTTGTTACACATCGGCTGTTTCATTTCGGCCTTTCTTCGTAAATCTCGCGATATCTAGCAGTCGAGCACGTGTACGTATGATATTTCAGTTTTGATGAATGCCGTTTATCATAACTTGTATTTGACGTGGCAACAATGGATTGTATAAATATGGGGTATATATTATATTCATCTTTATTTACAATAGAAAATACACACATGGTGTCAGGGAGGTCTTCACATGAGCATTCAAACGTTTGGGGTCAGAATTTAATACTTTTAACACAGAACTGCCTTAATCATTCGTGGTATAGCTTTCACAAGGTACTTGCCTCAGAGATTTTGCTCCATATTGTCATGATAGCCTCACGCAGTTGCTGCAGATTTGTCGGCTGCACATCCATGATGTGAATCTCTCATTCCATCAAATCCCAAAAGTGCTCTATTGGATTGAGCTCTGGTGACTGTGGAGGCCATTTGAGTACAGTGAACTCATTGTCATGTTCAAGAAACCAGTCTGAGATGATTCATGCTTTATAACATGGCACGTTATCCTGCTGGAAGTAGCCATCAGAAGATGCGTACACGGTGGTCATAAGGGGATGGACGTGTTCAGCAACAATACTCAGGTAGGCTGTGGCGTTGACAATGCTCAGTTGGTGCTAATGGGCACAAAAAATATATAATTCTCCATTACACCACCACTACAAGCCTGAACCTATAGTTCCAAGGCAGGATGGATCCATGCTTAACTTGTATTTGATGTGGCAACAATTTATTGTATAGATATATGGGGCATAAATTATATTTATCTTTATTTATTTACAATAGCAAATACACAGAGTGTCAAGGGGGTCTTCACATGACCATTCAAACGTTTGGGGGTCAGAAATTAATACTTTCTTCCTGTAAGGACACATATTATGGTTAAAGTTATAGTAAAAATGTTTGTATTGCTTAAATTGTATGAATATTTATAATTTATGAATATATATTTATTTGTATAATTATCTATAATTTTAATTTACATATATAGACCAAAATACTAATGTTAATACATTTAAAAAGCATTTCAAATATTTTTGTTCTAATTATTTTCTAAGAAAGTAGATTAATGCAACATTTGAAAAAAGTCTTTATTGGATGTCTAAATAAACAAACAAAAACAGTAACTCACAATAACAAATATTTACATTTAAAATATAAGTTAATGAGAATAAAAACAAACAAAACAGTACAGTAATAATGGTATTCCCGAAAATATTATGCTCCATTTACTAAAAATAGTTTATTGAATATCAAAACCGCTTGTTAAAATATTGTCAGATAGATCGCGTAAACCTGAACATTGGAATAATGCAGTAATAATTAGAAAATTCAGCTTTGTGAGTAACTGGAAAAAAAAAATATTCATGTAGCCTGCTGAATTTTGTGAAGCAATCTAATATGATCTCAATGTTTTCTTCATTTTATAAACAAGTCACACCTCAAACGCCACAGTGAAAAACACACACACCCAATGCTTTGTAAAAATAACCAACTTTATGTTTCCATATTACTAATACACAGCTTTACAAATAGGATGATATGAACAAACCCTTCCATTTCAATGACATCCCTATGCAAAAAAAAAAAAAAAAAGCACGAAAAAAAGACTTCAATCTTTCTCATACACTGCAATCAAATGAAAAAATATATATAAACACACACGCACGCGCACACACACACACACAACCTTCGTATAAAGACCTCAGGAACAGCAAGAGGTCAGATCCTAAACCCTCACATTCACTTGCTGTGGTTTACGAGCCACACGTTCCCGTTTTCTTTCTCTCCCCTTGCGTTTTCACTGACCTGCCATACTCTATATTACATATTCACAGAGAAAACATTAAAACGATTAGTCATGTGCTCGGAAAAAAAACAGGAAAGCAAACATACTGAACAGAAACACTGAGGAGCATACAGTGAATTGATATGCAGGAGACGCACAGCAGCGGCTTCCTTTATATAAAAAGCTCTGTTGTGTAAAACCAAGGAGTTTTTGGAGAGGAGGAAAGGAGTACGAGGAGCCGGCTTTACTAATAACAGACTTTAAATTTACATATTGGCATTGATTTGGTCATCAAACAACCAACATCTGGATTCATTTTCCTATCCGTCCCTCATTGGACTGCTACCTCTGCACACACACACACACACACACACACACACACACACTCAGACACACACACGCATACGATTGTGGCGATCATTCACACATTTCCTCCGGGAGCTCGTGAGGGTTCAGGATTCCTGGGACGGAGAGCTGGATTTTGTGTTTTTCCTCCTGAGCCTGACGGAGAGATGCTTCCCGCTCCTCCAGGAAGAGATCTGTGGAGTCCTCGCCTGCAAACTCCTGCAAACACACACACACACACACACACACACACACACACACATTTGATTATTTTATATCTGGAAGGACTAATACTGATTAAAACAACACAGCATGCTAGTAATCACAAAGAGCCCATTGTTAGAGCACTTATTATGCATAAATCTCTTTTCTAAGGGGTTTAAATTTAGCTGTGGCAACAGTATGAATATAAGCAGTTTACCAATTAATGGTAAACATTAATTAATTCTATATTTATTATCATGATCGTCTGCAGAAACACCTTGACATTCTCCTTTTGTATGTGTAATCAGACGGGGAAAGCCCCGTCCACTAGTGACAATCTCTCCCCCATTAGCATACACAGCCCTGAGTGAGTAAGAGGATTATAAAAGTGGAGTTTTAGGATGCACAAACGAACACTGTATTCTCAATAGACTGCCTTTTACTTTGAGGACAACTTACTACTACTACTACTACTACTACTACTACTAATAATAATACCACTACAACTAATATGACTATTAATACAACAAAAACTACTACAACAACTGCTACTGCTAATACAACTACAACTCCTACTAATACTACAACTAATACGACTATTAATACAACAAAAACTACTACAACAACTGCTACTGCTAATACAACTACTACAACTACTAACAACAACTACTACTCCTACTAATACTACAACTAATATGACTATCAATACAACAACAACAATTACCACAACAACTACTACTACAACTATTATGGCTATTAATACAACAAAAACTACTACTACTACAATAACAACTGCTACAACAAAAACTACTACTAATAATAATACCACAACTACTAAAACGACTACTACAATACGACGACTACTACTACTAATGATAATAATAATAGTAATACCACAATTACTACAACAACAACAACAACAACAACAACTACTACTATTAATAATAATAATACCACAACTAATTCTACTACTACAACAACAATTACTACTACAACTAATATGACTATTAATACAACAAAAACTACTACTACAATAACAACTGTTACAACAAAAACTACTACTACTACTACTACTACTAATAATAATAATACAACTACTAAAACGACTACTACAACTAATAATAATGATAACAACAACAACCACAACTACTAATACAACAACTACAATACGACTACTACTACCACAACAACTACTACTACAACTAATATGACTATTAATACAACAAAAACTACTACTACAATAACAACTGTTACAACAAAAACTACTACTACTACTACTAATAATAATAATAATAATACAACTACTAAAACGACTACTACAACTAATAATAATAATAATAACAACAACAACAACAACAACCACAACTACTAATACAACAACTACAATACGACTACTACTACCACAACAACTACTACTACAACTAATATGACTATTAATACAACAAAAACTACTACTACAATAACAACTGTTACAACAAAAACTACTACTACTACTACTAATAATAATAATAATAATACAACTACTAAAACGACTACTACAACTAATAATAATAATAACAACAACAACAACAACCACAACTACTAATACAACAACTACAATACGACTACTACTACCACAACAACTACTACTACAACTAATATGACTATTAATACAACAAAAACTACTACTACAATAACAACTGTTACAACAAAAACTACTACTACTACTACTGCTAATAATAATAATACAATTACTAAAACGACTACTACAACTAATAATAATAATAACAACAACAACAACCACAACTACTAATACAACAACTACAATACGACTACTACTACCACAACAACTACTACTACAACTAATATGACTATTAATACAACAAAAACTACTACTACAATAACAACTGTTACAACAAAAACTACTACTACTACTACTAATAATAATAATACTACAACAACTACTAAAACGACTACTTCTACTACTATTAATAAAACTAATAATAATAATAATAATAATAATAATACCACCACTACTACTACTCCAAGTACAACTACAACTAATATGACTTTTAATACAACAAAAACTACTACTACAACCAATACGACTACAACTACTACTAACAACAACTACTACCACAACCACTTTAACTAATACGACTATTAATACAACAAAAACTACTACTACAATAACAACTGCTACAACAAAAACTACTACCAATACTACTACTACTACTAATAATAATAATAATAATAATAATAATACAACTACTAATACAACTACTACTACTAATAATAATAATACCACCACAACAACTACTACTAATACTACTACTACTACAACTACAACTACTAATAACACCACAACTACTACAAATACTTCAACTACAACAACTACTACGATCACAACTACAAATAATAATAATACTACCACAACCACAATTAGTATGACTACTACAACTAATACAACTACAACAACTACTAACAACAACTAATAAGACTACTACTACTAATAATCATAATAATAATAATAATAATAATAATAATACCACAACAACAACAACAACAACAACAACTAATAATAATAATAATAATAATAATAATAATAATACCACAACTACTACTACTACAACCACAACGACAAAAAACAACAACAACAACAACAACAACAACAACAACAACAACAACAACAACTACTACTACTACTACTAACAACAACTGCAACTACTAGAACTACTAATAATACAAATACTAATACAACTACTACTACTACTACTACTAATTAAAACAGTTTTTTTATCACTCAATGATTATCATCATTTTTTAAATTATACAAGTATTTATTATACAATATTGTGTGTATTAATATTATTATTTTATAAAATAAAATAAAAAATCATCATTTAAATTGAAGTTTTATTTCATCTGTGGTCAGCAGCCCTTGAAAAAGGAAGTAAAACTCAACCAGGAAGTGACATACCTTGATCTGCACCAGGAAGTCCCTGAGGTGCTCTTTAAAGGCAGGAATGTCCTGATTTAAGCTGAACAAACCAGTGACAAACACCTTCACCTGCGCACTGAAAAACACAACACACACAGAATTAGCATAAACGCATTGTGAACACACACACACACACACACACACAGTGATAACCACATAACTTACTCCTGCAGATGTGGGAAGGCCGTCTTCAGCAGGTTGGCCACGTAGTCCTGCACGTAGCCCTGATTGTTACTCGCCGTACCTGCGTTCAGAGCCACGCTGATTTTACCCTCCTCCACCAGGTTGAACATGTAGGCCAGGATAGAGGCGTGCATCGTCAGACCTGCACAGCACAAAACCACACACTCTTTATTCATTTAGCAGACACTTATCAACTTTAAGCAACTTACAAATGATGAAGCAGCAACATCTACAGTTGAAGTCAAAATGATTCGCCCTCCTGTGAATGTATTTAACATTTTTAACATATTTACCAAATGATGTTGAACAGATTCAGTTTTTCCACAGTATTTCATACAATATTTTTTCCTCTGGAGAAAGTCTTATTTGTTTTATTTCCGCTACAATAAAAGCAGTTTAATAAATAAAAAAATATTTAAAGGTCAATATTATTTAGCGCCCTAAAGCAATATTTGTTTTTAATCGTCTACAGAACAAACCACTGTTATACAATAACTTGCCTAATTACCCTTTAAATGTCACTAGGCTGAATACTAGCACAATATCAAGTCTAATGTTAGGTACTGTCATCATGGCGTAGATAACTTTTATGTTTAGAAATGTATTGAAAAAAAATCTCTGTTAAACATTAAAAATATTTTTTAAAAATGAAACTATTACAGAATTGAGTGTATAAGAAAGTGTCTGGTGCATAGCGAGAAAAAGAGCGTCTCATACAGGTAATTGGTGAAATTCTGAACATCCCTGACAATGTTTTCCCTCAACACATGGAGTGTTAACAAATCATTGAATCAATCTTTAGGTTTACTTGAGTGTTCATTTAGTATTATCATTAATGCTTTATTTAGGCATGTTTATATTAACTAATGAAGGCAACTGATAATCATAATGTAGGTTTACAGATTGCATTGCTCAGCATATACGGATACCCCTCACACATCTATCACTTATATTCATTAATTTATTTTCCTTTTGCTTAGTCCCTTTATTCATCAGGGGTTTGCCAACACGGAATGAACCACTAACTATTCCAGCATATGTTTTACACAGCGGATGCCTTTCCAGCTGCAACCTAGTACTGTGAAACACCAATACACTATGGTCAATTTGGTTTACCCAATTCATCTATAGAGCATGTGTTTGGACTGTGGGGGAAACCCACACTAACACAGGGAGAACATGCAAACTCCACACAGAAATGCCAACTGACCCAGCCGAGCTCGAACCAGTGACCTTCTTCAGGGTTTCTGCAGGTTTCACAGAGTTAATTTTAAAACTTTAAGACATTAACACCATTACGAATGAAATTTTAGACTCATAAAGGGTTAAAGGCTAAGGGATTTTTCAAATGGCCCAGATGGAAAAGACTTTTTTTTTGCCCGATCAAAATTATTATTATTTTTTATAATAATTTAATAAAACAATAATAAAAAAATTCTTAGCAAAATAATTTAAATAGTGTAAAAACAAGCAAGCTCTACTTACTGTTACCCATACACTGTTTTTTCCAACAAACTTTTTTAAAATAAAAAAAAATGAACAAATGATTTAAGTTTTAAAAATTATAATAAACTAAATCAATGCACGACAATCTGTCCAGGTCACTGTCCTCAACAGTAAATACATGGAGCACTTTTAAACTAATGTTATTGTAATGAAAATAATTAAACAACTATGATAAATGGAGTAAAAACTACTATTTAAATAAGTTTAAAGTTTTATTGAGATTTATTGCTGGCGATTGTATGGGTTTTGGCCAGATTGAGTAGCAATACATAAAGAAAAATGAAGACCCATTTAAAAAAGATTCAAGGCCTACAACACAATATTCCAGTAAATTTAAGACTTTAAGGCTCAAAATTTGGATTTTGAGATTAAGACTTTAATACACTGCAGAAACACTTTTCTTATTGTGAGGTGACAGTGCTAACCACTGAGCCACCGTGTCACCTATCTTTTATTTTAATATTTTAAATAGGATACAATACAATATTATTTCTGTGCATATACATTAGTCAAACCTAAAGCTAAATGGGGGGGGGGGTGAAATACGATAACGATCCAAAAATGGGTACACCTAAATTATATGTTTGAGAAAATATTAAATAAAAAAAATGTATAAAAGGTGGGACAAAAAAAAAAAAAAAAAAAGAATTTTAGGTTGAAATTATGTAATTTTGCAATATTTCTCTTGAATGTAAATGTATTATCTTTCTATTTCTTAAGACGTTCGGTGACAATTATTTTAATAAATATATATTTTTGTTCAAATCCACCAAAATATATTGTCTACATTCACTGAGAAATTAATATAAATATTAGCTTTCAAAATGGGCTGTACTCATTTATGCTGCACACTGTATGAGCCATATTGTCTTCACGTTATAGAAATGTGATGCAAATTGGATTTTCAAGTGATTTCTATCATGTAATTAGCATTAAGCAAGCAAACACATTTATACAAGAGACATGCGTGTGCATTTCACAGTGGTTTCACATAATTATTTTAAGCCTGATGTTCATAATATGTGTTTGTACTAGAGGATGTTTGTTTATACTTTTTATTGTTCTGCTCTAAATACAGTAAAGCCCAATTTATACTTCTGCCTCAAAGGTTACGCACGTAGCCCACTCTGCTGTGAGCATTTATACTTCTGCATTCGCTCTAAATAAATGCTAGTTTGTGGTCAGGTTTGCATATATAGTGTTGCAATTCTTTATAGCTGTTCTCAGATCAGTCCACAAATAGTGGCGACTAAAATTGAGCAGATCCTGCTGGAGCTGGAGCAGATCCGATGATAAAAATGACTCAAATTTAAAGTTAAAATAAAATCAGCTTGTTTATGTTCTCATTATTTAGCATTTTGAAACATTTATGAAACATTTTAAACACATTACTTGTGCATTTTAACATTACAATGATAAGAATTTGAAAGTAAAAGTGTGTCCATATCGAATTATAAGAGTTTGCATTAAATGTTCCTGTTTAGTTTCAGGTGAATAATGATCTGATCCTGTTTTCCTGACTCCGATATATTCCCTCAAGCTGCTGTGTAACTAACGTAAAGCATTTTTGCTGGAAAAAACGGATCGATTAGTAACACTGTCAACATGTCACTGCGTTTCTGCCTAGCAACTGACCGGCCGTGTGAGACGTATCCGTGACAACAGAGAAAATGTGCTGCAGGATGTCAAAGAAGTAGGTCTGATAGAAGCTCTGAGCTGCTGCCTCTTCCTGAGCGATGTTCTGCAGCATGGTGAACAGGATCTGAAGACCTGGAGAGACAGACAGAGCATGATAATTAATGCTAGACATGATTCAACAGAGTATATACAAGTATCAGAGAGTGAAATTCAATACCTTTAAGACCTTTAAGACTCTTTTCCTACATTTTAAGACCTCATAACCATTTTAGGTTTCAACCAGAAACACTAGCAAGATTTTAGCTTACAGTATATTTACTAAATATTAATGTAGGAAACTAATCCAAAACTAAAACATTATTCATATACTGAAGAAAAATCTAGCTAATTCAGCAGGCTGCCACCTAAAGAGCTGCAGAAATAATGGTGTTGCCTTGTTTATTGCAGTAAACAAAGCAGCATGATGTCAAATCTAGCCTGATTTTATTGATTTCATAAACTACACAGCACCCTGATCTTCGCGGATTTAATTCAGGCAAACTTTAGCATTCAACCATACAATGCATAATCAAAAATCATCTATAATTTAATACCTTGAAAAAAATTGCATTTAAGACATTTTAATACTTTAAGGGCCTTAAATTTCTCTACATTGACTTATCAACTTTTAATACTTTAAGACTCCGTGGACACCCTGTTTAAAGGAAGCAAACAAACACAATCATGAACGTGTGGCCTTTAAAACCTGCATACAGAAATAAGACTCAACACCACATTTTGTAAATTCAAGGGCAGTCAGAAGACTTTAACATTGAGTGTTTATATGTACTTGTTCACATTTATTTAAATAACTATTAGTTGTGTATCAGCTTAAAGGGTTAGTTCACCCAAATGACAAATATTGTCAAACATTTACTTGTTTCAAACCTTTGAGTTTCTTTGTTAGACACAAAAGAAGATACTTTGAAGAATGCTGAAAACCATTGACTTCCATAGTATTTGTTTTTCCCCACAATGAAAGTCAATGGTCACAGGTTTTCAGCATTCTTCAAAATATCTTCTTTAGAGTTTAATAGGAACTCAACGGTCTGGTATCACTTGAGGGAGAGTGTAAATAGTGAGATTATTTTAATTTTTTGGGTGAAGTATCCCTTTAAAGCTTGATAATTAAGTTGTGTCTGATAAATCTACTCTGTCTGCTCACCGGTGTCTGCCACATTCCTCATGGTGTGTTTGAAGGCCCAGATGATGGAGTCCAGAACCAGTTTGAACTGTGCCGGCGGGATGGACAGGAATGCTGGGAAACACTGGGAGTTGACAGCTTGGAGCAGGTAGAAGAAATGCGTTCTGTGCTCGGGAAACTCTTCAAAGTTCTGATGGAAAGAAAGAAAAAAAAAGTGTGTTGAAAGCAGGGCTGAAGAATGGGGAGGGAAAAGAAAAATCTAATTGCTATTTTTCCATTTAAAACCATTTTAAAACGATTTGCTCATTGCTATAAAACACACATTTGATTTAGATTCTAATTTATTTCATAATAAACATTACTAAGTTTATGTAAATAAAAGATAATACAATAAAGAAATATTAAGAGCTGTTAAAAAGTTTATTGTAACAAAAAATTAAGATGACAATTTATTTAATTGGCATTCCAAATGTGCATAAGCAACCCAAACTCAGTAAATGCTGCTTTAAAATGTAAATGTTCTCATGAAACTAAGAAAAAAATAAATCTGCTATGAGACACAAAGCATTTAATCATGAGCCATGTAACACATTTATTACATTTTCTTTTGTTTTGCAATTAATAATTGAGCTTTGTTTAAAAGAATGAACATATAATACAGTACCAGACCTATTCTAGTCTGACACAGGCTAAAATAATGATCCATTAATGTATTCACTAACATGCACAAACAATCAGTATTATCAGTTTATTACAGTCTTTTCAATTTTGTTAATGTTAGTTAGTGTCAAGTTAAATAACGTTAATGTTAACTCACTGTGCATTAATGTTAACAAGCAACAACTTTTTAGTAATGCATTAATGTTGAACTATGAATAATATATGCTTTATAAAATTGCTAATACTTAGTTATGTTAGTAAATACACCAACAAAAAAAAATGAACCGTTTTCACATTTGCGGGTTTCTCAGCAGCGGAAGTTGTCATAGTTGGTAAAGTTAGAGCGCAGAGAATGGAAGAGTACAACAAATCTTTTTTTTTTTTTTTTTACAATCCCAATTGCTGACATAAGAAAAACTCCACGATAATGTTATCAAGACTCAGAAAAACGGGGGAAAAAAATTGTGAGACCAATAAGACACTGGCAGCCAGAAGAGAGAACAGCATCAAATTTACTGTCTTGCCCCCATAGACACTGCATTGGAAATATCTCAGACAAGCAGTAATTTTTGTTTAGTAATTTGATGTAAAGATGATACAATAAATATACATGTTCATATGTTGTTTTTTTTTAATCTAAATAATAAAAACTTCAAAGGATTTAACATTCTGATGTGTTTAACAGTCATTATAGTCTTGTTTATTTATTTATGTTTTAATGCCATATCAGCTGCATTGGCTAAAACATATACTAAATATACAATATATAATCTTAAAATCATATCAGTTTTTTTAAACATGCATTGTAAAACAAAAATACAAAAAAAAAAAAAAAACGCGTAGCAACAACACTGAAGAGCCATAAATAATCTTTTAATTTGATTAAAGATAAATATTCTAAAATTGCTCCAGAAATTGCTTTAAACATTTTACTTAAAATATTTCCTGAATAAAATCGCTCTCTAATATCATTTAAAAATACACATTCTATTAAAATATGTTTTATCATCAAAATATTCTTACACAAGTCACAAATAGGTTTTTTTGCCCTTTTAATAAATATGCGGGTGTCATATTTAATATAATAAATGTCATATAAAAGCGTCATATAATAAATAAGTCTTCTGTCCGATTCTACATCTCGCATGTACAACCTGGTCATGTCTATTTTCAAAACTGCAATTATTTCTTTCACTTACAAATGAATTTACTTCATACAATTTGTTATTCCTACATTCATTCCATTTGCCATTTCTCATTAATATACAGATTTAAAACTGGTTTAACATCAGACACAGGGATTTTACATTCTGTTATCTCCAACTGTAGGGCTTCCTGAGCTGCTTTATCTGCACGTTCGTTTCCAATAAATTCCATATGACCAGGTATGCAGCAGAAAATAATAATAAAGTCTTTAGTCTTTAAAAGGTCCACTTTTTCTATTATGTTAAAAATCACAGGATCATTATAGTCTTGTGGAAAGGATCTATTATTCTAGTGTTACCTGAGACAGTGTTGTTGCACTAGTAACAAACATGAAAGACAAACCTTGTTGATCATTTCGAGAGTGCACTCAAACACTGCGTCGAATATCTTGGGGATCTCTCCTGTGATATGAGCGCCGAGCTTGTTGACGATGGTGGCCATAGTGCTGAGCACCTCAGGTTCTCGAGCAGCTGGAACGTTCCTTTGGTAGTCAATGAGGACCGCCTCTAGCAAAGGTGGAACAAAGTTTTCTCCAACCTGAAAACACAAGCACAGCGTTTTATACTGCCGTCACATTGTTTTGGCATGAGCGCAGACTGATTCGGGATCAGCAAAACTCACCATCTGGGGGTCATTGGAGCGGCTGACCCATCCTGAGATGAGCTTCAGAGTCTCTCTCTTCACCGTCCGCATGCTGCGTATCAGGGGCTGCTTGGTCACCATCTCACCTGCAGAGACACAAGTCAAACATGAGCCAGTTGTTGAGTTCTAAACTCTACAGTCAATCCAATTCTCCAATTATCCTCACATAAATGAATGAACTATATTGTTCAGCACAGTCTAGTAAAAACTAAAACCTGGCATCAGAATAATTGTTTTGCCTGTGTGTGGGTCTCACCGTTGCTCTGGATGGCGGAGGAGATGTTCTCACTCAGGCACTTGTAGACGTTCAGCATGTCCAGGTAAATGCGGCCCAGCTGCAGGACGAACGGGTGACCCACAGCTTTACACGCCCGCACGTTGGTCTTCAGGATGCTGCCCAGCTGACGCACCGTCTCCGGGTCCTTCAGGATGTCCACATTCTGATCCAATACACAAATCATGGAGTTTGAGTTCACATGCTTATTATGGTCCGTTTCCACTGAGGTACAGTACGGTACGGATCACCTTGATCAGGCTTGCGTTTCCACTACCAAGGGTACCCTTTTGGGCGTGGTGAATGACAGTTTCAGAGACGTCATTTTTACTCAAGGAAAGTCACAGTAAAGCCGTACGGGTCGTTCACATATCATACGAGAAGCACTTCTCACAAAACAGATGCTTTACACACAAATACTTGTGTATAAATGTTTATAACTAACCTTCTATGAACATGATTTGATTATAACTACAGATCAATGATAGTGCAAAATAGCCTACTGTAAGGTTTGTAATTATATAAAATAAATAAATGCAACATATATGAACACATACAGGCCCTTACAGTCTCCGATAAGTTATCAATTACAGATAAACTACACACAACAGACATTTAGTCCTTATGAGAGGTTTGCTCTAACTGTGGGCTATATTTCGTGTTGTTCTTGAACCCAAATATGTATCTGTAATCCTTACTAGCACATGTAGCCTCTGTTAGAAAGTAATTCCGTCATCTGAGTTCATAATAGTCCAAGAGGTGATGATAGTAGTTAAACATGGCAGTTTGTTCATGTTATGTTGCAGAAAGGATCATTTGCTGCTGTTTTTTTTTCAGCTTCTCCTTTGTTTTTTCGCACTTCACTCTCACATTTGTCCCCTCTAAAAGGGATTAATAATGCGCACGTTATTAATATAAGCTTAAGAAGTTCATTATTTAAAATATAGACGCGGGGCGAGCTCTCTGGAAAAAGTGAAATCGCTCACACTTTTAGACCGGCTCGTAAAGCAACAACATTACTTGGCAGATTTTGTTTTTCTTGGCTGTTCATCAAGGCAACGGCAAGGTTTGTTTGAGCTCAGATCGACCATGGCTTGTTATTATATGTATAAATTATTATGGTGTAATGTCTCGGCTGTGTTTTTAAAAATGGCGTTTCCTTTGTTTTCATTCTCCTGCAACAGCGAGTGACATATCTCTGTAAACCAACAGCGTTCAGCTGCGTGTCTTGCTCTGCCTTTGGGTACCCTTTTTTTCGTGCTAGGTACCCTTTGCAAAGGGTGACCAAAAAGTGGTACGGTTTGCTTTTAGATACCCTTTAACAGTGGAAACAGCCATAAAAGCATACCCAACCGAACCACTCAGTGGAAACGGGCCATTAGGTTCAGTTTTCACATTAGATTGTATATAAAAATGCATCAAAAAGAAAAATCAAATTATTATTATTATTTTTTTTACGTATATTTGAGTTTAATTGCTTCTGGAGTCAAAACAAATGTAGGGTGGGATTTGATTTTATTCATGGCTAATTCTTTGGATGAGTGGACAGTTGCAGTTTGCGATTGGTGGATCTTGTGTGAGTGGCAGGTCGCTCCGCCCTCAAGCCAGCCAGCACCAAAAAAAAAAAAAAAAAAAAAGAAGATATTTAAGAGGGAGGGAATGTTATTTAGATTTTTTGTTTTTTGTATTTTGTCAATAAACAATATTAATAATAATGTCGTATAAACAAATAATTTAAGATAAATATGGTAATTTTCCAGAAAGGAGTAATTTGTGCTTTATAGCGGACTTTAGTAAAAAAAATAAATAAATAAATAATAGAAAGAAAAAAAAAAAAAAAAAAGTCCTCTAAATGACCCTGTCGGGGTTTCAGCTGGAGCATCAAGTTCTGCGCATCAGAAAACTAATCAAACACATCTCACAATGAGTTCTCACTAGAGATACTAAAATTACTAACAAGCAAGCATGTTTTTGAAAATAAATAAATACCTTGGTGGCCTGCTGGATGATGCTGTCCCACACCTGGTTGGGGAGCAGCATGTATTTCTCGATGAGTCGCTCCTGGACGGCCTGGTCTGTCTGTGCGCCGATCATGTAGCCCACGGCCTCATAGAACGTGTGCACCTGCTGCGGCTGCAGGTCACAGATGATTGTGTTTATGTTGTTGAGGATTTCATCAATGAACGGCATCACCTCTCCCACCTGCACCTGCACAAAATGCCTCCTGCACTTCTGAGCGATCTTGATGAACGTGTCACAGGCCATGTCCTGGACACCATCATGCGTCTCTGCGAGCGAACAAGAGAGAGAGAGACTTCAAAATTGTATTTTAGGAAAAAAATACATATACAGGATTCCCACTCTTTCATGAACAGCAGATTTATGATCTTTTTAAAGCACCATTCATTTCAAATCAAGCACTTTGTAATTCGCATCCCAGCATATGTATAGACAGAAAAGTCCTTACTGTACTAAACATTTCACTTACACTTATTGACATTAAAAATCAGACGATGACGTTTTGAATGTGCCATTTTCAAACATTTAGACTGTTTCAAACAGTCATGTTCAAGAACTTGAATAAAATTTGTTGAATTCAATACAGGTAATATTTAAACATGGTTTCTGAAATATTGATCAAATGTGCATTATTTGTCATAGTTCTTGTGCAAGACATAAATTTAGCATTTTTAAACTAAGAATTTCTCCTTTTTTTCCTAATTTCAGACAGCAGCACGGTACAACTGTTGAAATGACGTCCTAAACAAATTTCATTTCAAATTTAATTCAAGCACTTTCAAGGACCTGTGTTTTAGGTACTTTCCAGGCCCTGAATCCATGTCTGAAATTCAGGTACTTTCAAGAACCTTAGGAACTACATATATAAAAATTTTAATTGTACTTTAGCTAGAAAAAAAAACAACAACAAAAATAAACCATGGATGATATGTAAAAGGCTGCTCGAATATGGCAACAATTCTAATTACGATTAGTTTGGTCAATGCTTTAATCATGATTAATAATTCATCATCAATCATGAGTGTCATGATGATCATGATTGTTTTTTTATGAGTGGGTCATATTACCAAAAAAAACCTTTATAAAAAGGAGTGATTTATTTAAATCATGGTATATATCAAATATATAATTTCTGTTAAATAGTTGCCATGAGATCATTCAGCATGAGAACATTTCATAATTCTCAACACCACAGATTACTAGGGTAACTAATATTAGGGACCAAAACAAATCATCAAAATTATTGAAAATAATTAAACTGTTTATATTAAAGAAAAATAAAAAAAAACAAATGAAAAGAATAAATTTAAACAAACAAAACTCTGCTTTTTAAAAGTTCTGCAAGTCTCAAGTGTTCAGTTAAGAAAAATTAATAATTTCAATGTAAAATAAAGAATACTCTTTACTGCAAGAACTTTTTGTTTTAATAAAAACTACAAGTCCCTCGCTATAAACACTTTATCCATTACTGTATTTTCATAATTGCTGGAGGCTGACATTGAAACTGAAACAGTTTTATGATTAATTGTACAGCCCTTGCATGAGGGACAGAAAGGCGTTTCCTCACCATGCATGAACTCAAAGAGTTTGTTGACGACGGTCTTGAGGAACTTCCAGTGAGCCCTGAGGAATCGTGGGTACTGGCCGACGATGTACATTATGTTGGAGGCGATGATGGCCTTGTTGTCCTTCCCTCTTTTCTGTTCACACAGACCCAGCAGGTCCTGACACACAGAAACACTCATTAAATGTTTTATTTGCACTACATTAACACAACATGCTAACAATGCTAAAATTAAATCATTTTTACCACAACAGTGCACAAACTACTGATCAGATATTTTTGAAAGACCCTCCTCTTGCTCCCTGAAGCTGCATTTCATTTAATAATATTGTGAAAAGGAATAATAATTTAGCAATTTGAAGCCATTTTATATGAAATTCCTTCCTGTGATTCAGAGCTAGATTTTCTGCATTACTCAGTGTCAAGATCAAAAATCACTGTCATGATTTAACAATCAATATACAATAATGACCATCATCATCATCAATGTTGAGTAGAGTGCTTTTTCTGGAAACTGTTATTTATTTCAGGATATTTGAATAAATTAAAAGAACTGCATTTTTATTGCACTTAATAAATAAAAGACTGTGAATACTGTATAATAATATACAACACTGGCTACTTTCAGATGTACTTAAACTTTTCTTACATCATCGTTTCCTGATAAACTCTCCGCAGTAATAAACATGTAGGAATAAACACCTTAATGACGGTGACGAGGAATCTCTTCTCGTCCTCCTCATGCATGGCTCCGCTGATGGAGCCGATGGCCCAGCACAGCGTGTTCAGGTTCCTCCAGGACCATTCGGTGCCATTCACCTGATTGTGAAGCTTTTCAGTCATGATCCGCTCCGTATCGGCATAATCCAGATGAGTCAAGTAGACTGGAGAGGAGAAAGAGATAAAGATGAAGCCTCTTCTAGCAATGTTCCCACTTTAAACCAAACTTAAATTCACTGACTTCCACAGACTAAAATGCTGAATTTTCATGACATCTAATGAACAGAAAACAGGCCACTGTTGTGCTCATTTATTGATAATATAATATTAAAAAATATATGTTAAAATTATGGTTACATGATATTAGGAATATATATATGTGATACACAATATTGAGTGTAGCAATAACAATATTTCTTACAACATAAATACTTACAAAATGCTATTTTATCAGCAAATTAAAAATAAAATAAAAACTGATGTTATGATAATACTAAAATAAATAGGTAATAGATATTTATAAAAATTAAACTGTCAAGCTGCAAACATTTAGACTTTAAAAAACAACACTAATGACTGAAAACATTGGTGGAAATTCTGATTCTTATTGGCTGTTGTCATTTTCCTCTTGTCTCCCAGCATTAGTGTTTATTTTCAGCTCAGAAAAACTTTTCAACTAACGGAGAAGTGTGGATGAAGATAGTAGTGGCCACATCTAATTGATCAGACTTGAATAAACCTCTGTACGCAGCACACGAATGCTTGGCATATAAAATTTGTTCAATTTATCGTACTTATTATCATTTGCATATACCATTATTGTGTTGACAATCATTTTGATTATATTGTGTAGCCCTAGTTAAAACAATGACAATAATAAAATAGCTTAAATATCAATTTGCAGAACTTTATCAGCCACAACAGTGGATCATTTTACTATATGCAATATATAATAGGCATTAACCATGGGAGAGAAAAAAGCTGTCCAGAAATTAAATATTGATAAATGGAAACTAATATTTAAAGTAGCAAACAAAAATTCCTGATATTCCATGAATAGGACAAAACCACAATTCCTTGATATTCGATGTCTGTAATGGACCTTCTAAAATTCCATAACATTCCAGTAAAATCCCTGAATGCATGATGTAACATCTTTTTATATGAATGATAAGCTTAGATTACCCAGAGTCTCCCTCATGTTCTTGTAGAGGTTGATGGAGTCTGTGTCCTTCATGAATTCTCTCACCACCTCGCCCTGATCATTCTCCACCACTAAAACCTCCTCTGGTTTGGCCATGCGACTCACCATTAGCAGACGCACCTGAAAAAGAGCCAAGAGTCAAGAACACACTCAGCTTTTCCTCCCACCATAAAACTGTGAAGTGGATTTTAGACGAATTCAATAAACGCAATCTTATGATACTACATTGAAGCACCCATGATAACAAAATCATGCATGCTTCTAAGTACTGCAAATAGTTGTTAAGAATTTAAGCTTTTATTTGACACCTTAAACGAATATTCCGATTGTTGCATTTCAGCGTTGTTCATCACAGCACCAAATGCTTGATGGCTTAACAGAGTATTCATTTTATTATTTTGACATATTAACATATTGACTCAATTTTTATTGACCTGTTGCTTTACAACTTTATCAAAAGATCAATTTTTTTAAACATTAATTTAAAATGTATACAACTTAACGTTTTCCTTTTTTTTTTTTAAACAAGTAAACTCGTTTTTAATTGAATAATTTGTTGGAAAATGTGTTTACTCTGAATATTTAACAATAAATCAACCGTTCTTTTTGTTATTCCTAGTGTTGCTTTAAAACAATGGTCTCAATCCCTGGAGGGCTGCAGCTGTGCATAGTTTTGTTTCAACCACCTCCAACTCACACCTGCTAAATAGTCAATAGTAGTCTTGAACACCTTTATTAGTTGGATCAGCTGTGTTTGATTAGAGTTGGGGCAAAACTATGCAGAGCTGTAGCCCTCCAGGGATCGAGTTTGAGACATATGCTTTAAAACCTTCTTAGGGCTCATTCGCACTATTCTTCTAAGAACGGGTTTTTATAAAGGTCCATGTGATGCGATATTTTGAAAGTGATGTAATAACGACAATAACGGACCAAATATCTGGACAAAGCCACAATGAGCGCCTCCTCAGCCATGATAGAATGGTTAATAAAACAGTTGTTATGGCAACTTTCCACTATCAACAGAAGCACTCAATGCTTTCTCCTCCTCTAAGCTCTTCTGATTGGTCGTTTGGTTCACTGCTTTTGGACCTGTCAGTGAATTGCATGCACTTTGCTTCAAAAGACGTGAGCATAATGGTCAAACACATCCATCCAATACATTTACATTGAAAACCAGTAGAAAAGTAGAGTTTTGTGATGGGAGGAAACAAAATAAATAAATAAACAAATAAATAAATAGCATTGAGTGAACAGCTCCTTATGCTTAGGTCACCATCATGATAATACTTCAAATTGCAATAAAAGCTCAGCAATTATCATCACACAAAAAAAAAAAAAAACTAAGTTTAACACTAGAGAATTAGCTGACTGACCTTGGAGAGCACGGGCAGGTAAAGGTGTCTGCGGGGCGGCACGTCGAAGTGTTGGCTGGTTGAGAGCAATGGTGATGTGGATGTGGAGAAGGGACTCTCTCTGTAGAGCTCAGCAGCCAGATGGTTCCAGTACTCCAGACAGATCTTGAAGATCTCAGTCTCCTCCACCTCAGACACCAGCAGCATGTAGTGCAGGGCCTGAGCACATGGGAGGCAGATTCAAGTTGCATGATTTATCATTTTAGCATCGATATGGCAAAGTCACATCGCAGTATGTTCAACGTCGAGTTGGGATAATAGTTGACCAAGAGCCACAGTTCAGAACACATGAGATTTGCATGGCCAGATTCCTTTAATATTAAATACCTGAGAATAATAAAATTTAAAGAACAGACGTTTTAAACTACTTTAATATGGCCAGTTTGTGTATTTTAAAAGCTACAGTTAAACAAGTGTTAACTTAGCATGCTTTTAAAATAAATATCTGTAAAATATTTGGTATTTTATGCCAGAGTAAAAAAAAAAAAAAATAAAAAAATAAAAAATAAGACAATTAAAGTTTGTGTAATTCTACTTATTAAACCTGTTGAATAATTCCCCAACCATTAATTATAGTTTTATAGATGCGGTGTTCAGGCGTTCGGGAAATAAAAAAAGACATAATTTTTAAAATTAAGTAGATTGAGCCGTTTTTCCTGTAAGCGGGAATGAAAAAACCCGGAGTGGGTCCCCAGCAGATCGATTACACAGAACACTTGGTAGAGAGAGGAACATGCTTTTGCTCTAGCCCAGGGGTCACCAAACTTGTTCCTGGAGGGCCGGTGTCCTGCAGATTTTAGCTCCAACCCTAATCAAACACACCTGAACAAGCTAATCAAGGTGTACTTGAAACATCCAGGCAGGTGTGTTGAGGCAAGTTGGAGCTAAACCCTGGAGGGACACCGGCCCTCCAGGACCAAGATTGGTGACCCCTGCTCTAGCCCTAATGCAAGTAGTGTGTGTTTCTTCAGCATGATTTCTCTAGATTTTAGTGTGTGCGTTTACCTCCATGAGCGTCTCTCGGAGGTTAAGTCTCTTCTCGATCAGCTGTCCGTGCTCTTTGAGGAAGGTGCAGAGGAACAGACTGAGGTTCTGGATGAAGTTCTGCTCATCATCTTTTCCATTTGAATAAGCCAGACGGATGTTCGTGTTCAGTGGGAGCATCTGTCAATCACAGCATGACCACAGAATCAATCAACGTTTGCAGACTTGTGGTTTTCATTTCTAAAATAATATCTCAATTCGTGATTTTGAAAAATGTCTCTTCTGTTGACCAAAGCTGCATTCATTTGATAAAGGAGAGAGAAAAAAAAATGGAGAAATTGTATTATGATTTTGAATAGCTGTTTTAAAATGCACATATATTTTAAAATGTAATTATTACGGTTTCAACGCTGAATTTTCAGCACTATTATTTTATTCTTTGTCACTTGATCCGTCAAAAATACTTTCAAAATGTTGGAAAAAACATTTCTTAATATTAAACTGAAACCAGAGCTTCTTTACATTTTTTGTGAAAATCTTGATATTTTTCCAGGATCCATTGATGAATGCAAAGTTCAAAACAACTGCATTTACGAAAAACTTTAGGGTTAGGTTATCAGGGTCACCCTTAAACAATTAAAAGAAACAGTTCACTCAAAAATGAAAAGGCCTCATTTACTGGCACTGGTGCTAAACTTCCATACATTTATTTCTTCTGTTGAAGACAAAACAGGATATTCTGAAGAATGTTACATGAAGGCAGCCACTGACATCCATAGTATGAACAAAACAATAAATAAAATCAATAGAAGACAATAGCTGTTTTTTTTTCCTGTATTATTTAGTACAGTTGAAGTCAGAATTATTCACCCCCCTTTGATTTTTTCTTTTTTAAATATTTCCCAAATTATGTTTAACAGTGAAAGGAAATTCACACAGTATGTCTGATAATATTTTTTCTTCTGCAAAAAGTCTTATTTGTTTTGTTTTGGCTAGAATAAAAGCAGTTTTCAATTTTTTTTTATATTTTAATGTCAAAATTATTAGCCCCTTTAAGCTATATTTTTGCTAGTCTACAGAACAAACCATCTTTACCAACTTACCTAATTACCCTAACCTGTTTAGTTAACCTAGTTAAACCTTTAAATGTCACTTTAAGCTGTATAGAAGTGTCTTGAAAAATATCTAGTCAAATATTATTTACTGTCATCATGGCAAAGATAAAATAAATCAGTTATTAGAAATGAGTTATTAAAACTATTATGTTTAGAAATGTGTTATAAAAATCTTCTCTCCGTTAAGCAGAAATTGGTGAAAAAAATAAACAGGGGGTTTAATAATTCTGACTTCAACTGTATATCTTCATTTGTATTCAACAGATCAAAGGAACAAGTGGAGGATGAGAAAATGACAGAAATTTTATTTTTGGGTGGACTGTCCTTTTAATGAAACCTTGACTAACACGAATATAAGTTTCTTCCAAAGAAAGTGACTGTGTGTACCTGTTTGAGCTGCATCATGGTGAGTGTGAACAGGTTAACAAACTGCTCCTCGTACTGACTGACACTGACACCTGCGATCTCAGTCAGACACTTCAGAGTGACGTTCCGGAACATCGGAACATTCAGAAACTGTGGAAGAAGCCAGAAAACAAGTTACATTTTCTAGAAATCTCTGCGATCTACAGAAAGTGAAAGGATATAAATGTAGGAGCACCAGCTCAGACTCAAAGCTTTGAGCAGAGAGTCCATGACAGAAGCCAGCGCTCCAATAATATTCCTCTCTTTCTTACGCAATGGCAAGCTGGACCAATGACAGTGCGCCTTTGTGAGAGGAGTGACAGCAGTCTCTGTGAGCTGCTACATGATTGTTTGACATAATAAAATGAACCAGCATTAGAAAGCTGGAATTTATTTTAGTGTATATTAGTTTAGTGTTGGGCAAGAATTAAACATCCAAAGTAAAGGTTTGTTTTGATATAATACATGTGTGGGTGCTGCGAAGGAATGCAACGATTATAGATTTTAGTTGTACGATTATAGTCTGAGGAATAATCACTGATTCAGTTATCATCATTATTATGCATTCATTAATTTCAAAACACTACTAGTTTAGAAAAACCCCATGAAAACTCCCATTTTAAAAGTGTTATTTATTGCTGCCCAGTAACTAATGAATACAGCACAAAATAACAATAAAAAAACAATAGTCCAATAGCCCATTTCTCTTTAGACCTGAAAATATAAGACATTTATATAATTTTATGTAAATCTAAGCTACATAATAGCTAAGTATTTCCCTTTTAAAGAGAACAAATGTAGTCAAAGGCTGCTGAACCGCTGTCTGAAAGGCACTTTTGCTCAACTGGATTATAAAATTATTTGTTATTTTATATAATTTTTATCTATTCAGAGTGGAAATGTGTATATTCCATACAAAGTGTGAAGCTGACCGGTCAGTTCTTGTCACGCGACTCGTGGTGCACTCGCGGCAATAAACTGTTGCGCCTGGAAATTGTAAGCACATTGCTCTCAATATGCACACAAACCGCGCACCTCCATTGAAAATAACAAACTTGTGCGCATAGTTTGGACTAGCGCACAGTTGGCATGACTTTAAGTTGCAGCAGTTTTGTTCCATGCAAAAACCGTGGTGTTGAGAAACCTTTATGATTAATTAACCGTGACGAATTAATCTTTGCATCCCTAGTGCTGTGTATATTTATTAAGAATATGCAGTATAAAAACACACATGCATGCAAATATTGGGAAAACATTTAGCTATAATTCCATATAAAGCGTATACACATTTATAGATCTATTTAACAAAACTGTTTTATATAGTTTTGTTTCTATGTATGTGTGTGTGTGTGTGTGTGTGTGTGTGTGTGTGTGTATCACATATACATACATAAAACAAACATTTATTGTGGATGTGATTAATCTTTGCCCAGCACTAATTTAAATGCATTTACGTATTTTTTAATTTTATTTATTTTTATTCCTAATGATTTAATGTTTCAGAATAAGTTTGTCATTTTCAGTTCAAAAGAAGAAAAAAAGGCAATTATTTTATTTTGGAAAAAAAAATGTATTTAACTACACACACACAAAAAAAACTAGAACAAGTGTCTTAATTTTGTCTATTAGGAATTGCTTGGACACTTGTGCTACTAGCGGATCTTATGTGAATGACAGGTTGATCCTGCTACCATGCAATCAGAGATGTTATCGAAGAGGAATTGGCATATTTAATACTTTGATTAAAGATTATAGGGCATCATAATTTTTTTTAAAAACATATGTAAAAATCCTAAATGAAATTGCTTCTTTAAATATTAACACAAAAAAAAGCTTGGACTGTGTTACCTTGTACACCAGCGTGCTGATGAGTTTGGTCTCGAATATGTAGCCCAGTGGAATCCAGTTCAGAAAACGAAGGAGGGTCTCCAATGTGGCATGAACCAAAGGGGCATTCTGGGAATTTTCCTGAAGAAAACAGCATTATATTCAAATTAAAAAAGGGTAGCCCAGAGACAACTAAACTGCACTTTAATGATCAAAATAAACACTTTATTAGTACTGTGATTTTGTGCTTCAAACATACCATGACAAACTGGCATAGCTGGAATATTTGGGAAAATTCGTTGCACATACTGTGAGAGAAAAAAAAGAAGAGAGATATCACTACAATTATCTTGCCAACCACACCCCAACAGCACCACTGACACGATCTGTAATTGTGGCATGTGACAGGTCATCTGTACCTGTCCTTCAGGTGTTTGGCCTTGACCTGAGTCATCTGACCGCTGGAGAAATCAAACACCTCTTCACTGAGCAGCTTCAGGATGATCATGTTGTTCTGACACAGACTCTCACTGGTGCGACTCGCTCCCACTATATCACTGATGAATGTGGGCCAGTGCTTCGGCCACTCCTGCTTCAGGATCTACATAAAAAGGAACACAACATCAGCTAAACATAACGAGCACGACTTTATGACTACAAACATTCCTGAAAGCACACTCACCTGCACCAGGATCATGTTGAGCTTCGCTATGTACACCTGCTCTTTCTGGAAGAGCAAAAATATCAAGTCAGTGTGGAGGCAATGGTTTAACTGACTGAAATTATAAACATTTTTAACTGGCTACAGAATAAATCCTGTTGTTCAATGACTTGCCCATGTAACCCAATAGCTCAGTTAAGCATTTGAATGGCATCTTAGGCTGAATACTATTATCTAGCAGTACCGTCACTGTGGATAAGACTAAATGAATTGGCTATTAGAAATATGTGGACTTTTTAGGCCATTTCTGGGCAGAATTTTGTTAAGAAATCAGTGGATTTATGTGAAAAGATTGAGAGAAAGAGCTGTAAACCCAACACAAAAATAAAATAACAGATAAAAAAAAAACAACACACACAATCAAAATCTAATTAGAATCACTTGTTTACCAAACAAAGGTACAGAAGTTCTTATGCAATACATCCACTCAGAGACAGAAAATATCATTAGCAAATAGTATTGTACACAATTTATCTAAACATTAGCATATAATTCAATATTACTGAAACTAATATAAAAAAAAATAATAAATGTATTTACACACATTTACAAACGTCAAAAAACAAAAAATATATATATATTTTTTAAAGGACTGAATGATGGTTCAAAAACCTGCATGCACAAGATTTCATACGAGACCATAATTGTTTTTATATAACGTTAAAAAATATAATAATAATAATAATAATAATAAATAAATAAAATAAATAATAATATATATATATAAAATATATCTATGTAATTATACATACATATATACATCTCATCTGGAGCAATTTTATTACCTCCACGCTGTTGGCATCAGATGATGTCTTGATAATCAGCCCAACAACATACTTCTTAATTCCTGTGTAAAAACAGAGATGTCAGTTCCAGGTTTGCATATGACACCACCCATGTAGTTTTTGCATTGGTACTAAAGCAATCTATGCAAGACCCATCTATAGTATGTTTTTGAAATTTAGTATACTTTCTTTTTAAATGAAATGATTTCTGGAGCTATCTGACTTGATGGACCAACAAACCAAGCAGTATCACAATTCATAACAGAAAATGTCCTATATACATTTTGATATAATTTACAGTAGGAAAATGAAACATTTTTTGAATGCAACATGATCTTTTCTAAACCCTTGTGCATCCCAATAAAAGAACTTCCTTAGAGGGCAAAACAAAAATGTCATTGTCCAAAAAGATCATACAATTATCATGTATTAACATGTGTTTTCCTACTTTTACTGATGTTGATTTTTTTTTTACCAGAATCACTTCTTATCATAATAACTAAACATTTATTAATGTTCAGACTTTTAAACCTTTTTTTGATTATTTTTAAACTAAATTTGTTTACAAAAATGGCAGGTCTTCAAGAGAAAAAAATAAATATATTTGTCATATACTATATGCCTAGCAATTTTGTTTTTGTTAATTAGTCTTGGATGTGTCAATGATAAACATCAGCATTCATATTTTTATGTGATGTGCAACTTGGGTCCTTTATGGACTAAAATGTCCATGTCATTAAAATATAAAAAAACGTTCTACTGACATTGATGTTCTTACCGGCATCAGTTCTTATCATAATTACCGTACCAAACATCCATTGATTTTTTATTTTTATTTTACCATTTAAAATACTGGTTTACTCTTGTCTTGAAGACCCTAATAGGAACTTTATTTTGCACCAAGTGTAAAAAAAAATAATAAATAAATAAATAAATAAATAAATAAATAAATAATAATAATAATAGGAAATGTATTGCAAATTCCAATAAAAATACACACCTGCACGAAAATTTATGCAAATAAAATCATCACAGATAACATTATCAAAAAAGCTCAACTAAAAAAGACAAAAATGTCCTTAGGGATGAACAAGGGTTAATATTCTAATATTAATAATTTTGACCCATACAACGTATTGTTTGCTTTTCCTACAATTAAACCTGTGCAATTTAATACAAGTGAATCTAAACAACCTATCAGGTAAAGTGTGAATGACAGCTGCATTCATATTGCATGAGTCACAACAGCTACAGATAAAGCCACAAAACCCCTGAAGCACAAACTTGTCAATCTTGAGAGACAATGCAGAGGAACGCAAACAGCTTTGACCAATGCAACAACAGCTGTACTAACAGGTGATTTGCATAAATACATTTCAGTACACTTTTAAATGCAAACCAAACTAAGAAAATGCAAGACTAACGAAGCTTGAGCATACTTCAGAACAAAGCAAATGATCTACAGGTCTGAAAAGGGTCATCACCTTCACACTGGTTTCGGGGAAGAATCTTCCAGCGCGTTTTGATCACAGTTTCCAGTATCTGTAGAGCGTAGTACTGTAATAAAAAAATAAAAATCACAAAAACAGAAAAGTTAGCATAATGCGGTAGAATTATTAGGATTGACATTCAATTAGGCATGGGTCGATAAACGGTTTCACAGTTTACCGCAGGATAGAAAAGTCAAGGTTTTAAAAAAATCACCAAAATTCTCTGTTATGCCATTCCTACGGTATATGCAAGTTATTTTTTACCTTTTACAACTACTTTATTTACTTTTTAGGGCAACAGTAACTCCTGCAGAAAAGCTACGGTTCCAAAATATGGGATTTATTAGGGCTGCACGATATTGGGTAAAAAAAACAACATTGCGATATTTTATTTTAAACAATGCGATATTGAGCATAATTTCACCAGATGACTTCGATGGCTCTATTTAGAGAGAATGTGTCCTTTTGGATTGATTGAGATCATTTTGTAGACCAGTTCTGTATCTGCATACAATAGAACAGACCAATCACAAGCACTATAGCAAAGAAACACAGTAGCAAAGAAACAAATAAAAATGAACAGGGCTTTATAGTTTTCTGCTAGTTCAGGTACATAAATTGAATTCTCAAATGTAAAATAACCTTGTATAGACTTCATTAATCTATCTTTAAGTTACAAAGGTTATCAGTTGTTGTGCCTGAATGCTTAAAAGTGAAGGCTTACACACTCACACATGATCAAACATTTGGTAAATTTGTGGAGTTGTTTCAAAGTTTAAAAATAAATCATGTTTTTTTTTATATGATTTTTTCGACTGAGGTCCATTCTTCATAAGTGGATTACTCAATTAGCTGGATTTGGTTATTGAAGACTTGAAAAAATTATATATTTTAAAAAATATAAAAATAAAACTCTTTAAGGGGTTTATAGAACACAGGGTTACAGCAGATATCATAATGTCAAAGACTTTAAGACCATTAAGTATTAAATTAAGGACCTATATCACAATATCATAAAAACAACAAAAAAAAACACGCATGTACATAAAGAGAAAATGCAAAAAAAAAAATTCATAAAATTAGTGGTAAAATAAACGTATTCAAATTGAACAGTACTAAAGACAGGTTAGATGAACAATTGAACTACAGAAAAAACAAACAAACATCAAGGCTGATTTATACTTTCACCTGCCACCGCATCGCGCACCTCACGAAACGGACGAGGCTTTTATACTTGACGTGTTCGCCATTAAGATATTCTTTTAAATGACTGGGGCCGGTCAAAAGAAACGGACAGTAAAATCAGACGGATAAACAGAAGCAGAAAGTTTCCGGAACTAGGTCATATCATTAATGTCATAATTTATTCTAATTATTATAAAGATTTTTATAACCGCTCAAGATTTTTTAAACCAAACTTTGATGCATCACTTTTGTTCATATCTCGGACAGTTCTACCTATTAAAGTTAAATATTAAATGGCAACAGAGCATGGGTTGCTCTACAATTACGTTTTTTATTATGGCAAGAATAAAAGCAAAACAACAACAACAAAAAAAGTACACTTACTAAATAATACTGACTTTATTTTTTTATTTTTATTTTGCCCACTCAACAATTCACACATTACTGTCTGGCTAGTTTCTGTCCTCTACTTATAAGCTAAAAGGCAACAATGGTCCAACATTCCTGACCATTATGACCAATAAAGCCTAGAAAAACGGCATCAGTATATTGTAAACTGATAGCTTCAAGTATTCCTTTGCAGCTATCAGAGACATAATTTGTTATTTAATCTTAGTTTGTAACTAAACTTTTTTTTTTAATTTTTAAATTCAAAATTGTAATCTATACATCAGTGTAAAACCTATGAATGGTGAAAAATCATATTCTGTAATATTAAAACCACCTGGGTTTCACCTTTTGCATGGCCTCTTTTTTTGTTTTAACAAACTCATCCCTCAGGTTTTTCCAAACTTTTACAAAAACTTTCCTCTTTTTCCACAGCTGTTGCAATTTCTAGCCAAGAATTACTGGTCACCTGGTTCTCCCTACGATCACGCATAGACGGATCATAAAGATGTCTGTACAGTCATACCGGTTTCAGAGAAAATTTCTTCAAAGCGTTTCATACTCAAATCAAACGTGGCACCACGCAAACTGTTCACTCGAGTCTCAAAAAATTGTGAGCCCCGCCAGCCGAAAACATGTCACGCGCCTCCAAAGCAAACCTCTGCAAATACAGCAATGACGTCACATTCACCACACGCACTGAGTTCAATAACAGAAAGCTGATTGGCCATTGCATGTTGGTCTCATTTGTAGTTGTAATACCGCAAATTACATTAGGACTAGTAAAATAAAGAACTACAACACCACAAAAACCAAGCAACAACATCAAAAAAATTTTAAATGAGCATTAGATGTAGCATTACATGGACATCGGGAAAAATAAGACCTGAGCAAAAACATTTAAGACCTAAAACAGCGAATTTAAGACTTTAAGTTTTAAATTTTAGACTGCAAGACCCCGCGAACATTTATTAACATGGACTTTATTTATATAAACACATACAATTTCGACCTTTATTTTTAAAAGAATAATAATTTATGCAGTCATGCACATGTTTTGACAGCTAATATGATGGTGATTTGATGCTTCGCAAAAGTTGCAGACAACTTTACTGATATCAAAATGCTTTTTTGATGCAAAATTGAACAGCTAAGTTAACAGCTAGTTACTCCTTACTATTAAGAAACTTGAACAGGCCTAGGCTACTATAATAAAGAAAATCCGCTCTAAATGTAAAACTAAATGAATTGCTAAATACTCTTGAAACATGAAAATGTAAAGCTTGCAGCCCACAACGAATGTGGAAAGTTATTGTGTATCATTTAACAAACCGTTTACAATGAATTTAATGTAATTTTGCTTCCATGGATATTTGAATATTAATCAGATGATGTCATTAAGTTGCTGTGCTGTCAGCCAATCGTTGCATTGCTGATCATGATTTCGAGGATCAATAGCTCTGTCCTTTACAACACACGCAGCAATCTCAGTACATCCAGATATTTTAATCTGATGTGTGAACTTGTTTTAAGAACCAAATTAGCCAGAGATCACATTGCAATATCGATGCTGAAACAATATATTGTGCAGCCCTAGATAAAATGTTTCTTTAAATAAAATATATTGTGTTCTGTGGGATTTTTTTTTTTTTACCCAGGCATTCAGAACGAATGACAATACCATGAAACCGTGATATTTTTAACCAAGGTTATCATACAGTCAAAATCTTATACCGTCCCATGCCTACGTTCAATAGCTGGACTAAACATACTTTTGTCTTCATGTTCTGCGAGAACTCCAATATGGTGTCCACTCTGGTCCAGGCATCTGGATGGTCCTTCAGATTGGTGAGAACTTCTTGTGCCAGTCTTTGCTGAAATTATCAAAGCAAAAAAACATCTTTAAAATGTACTAGTCATGTCTAAAAAAAAAAAACCTCAAAGGTTTTAGTGTTATCTCTCCCGGATACCTGAGATCCCACATCATAGTACATGGAGTTGACCACATTGTCCAGTAAATTGATGTCGAGCTTCTGACTGAAGTCCAGCAACTGTCGTGCTGTGTGATCTGCCAACATGGTCATGTCTGCCGGCATAGAGCTGAAGGAGACAAAATCATTATCATCTTTTAGTTATTAAATATTAATAGTGACACTTGTTTGATCACTCAAGGCAACGGTGGAGTAGTTATCTATGCAGAGTGAACTCTGACATCACAAGTTAGACATTAAACCTGTGGATCATTCCACGTGGTGTGCTTTTACACACAAAACACAACATTTAAGCATGAATTTATGATGAAGTACACTCTATTATGAGTTGAATGTATGTTAATTATTAAGTTTTAGCATTTAATGCTTATCTATTAGTTATAATGTGTGTTTTTTTCCACATATAGAAAGGTGAGTAGTAAGCACATCTTAAAATACACCAATTAAACTTCTCACTAAGCAACCCACATGAGGTCTCTGCAGTTACGGACTGCGATGAGGAACAAATCGCGTTTTCGTTTCTGGCCACCATCAGACAGTGTGTCAACAAACTAGCACTTCATTCAACTCACTTATCGCAGAAGTTACTATGTGAAACAGATAAGCACCACACCAAACACCCCAAAAATAACCTTTAACTTACCTGTTTTAATCAATCTCCTCTTTTGGCTTGAAAAACAAACAATGCTAACGTGCTTTGGGATCGCCAACTATGTTTAGGTGTCCTGGAAACGTGCGCAGCGTCCAAACGAGATCAAGACTTCGGGTATATATATAAATAGTCTATTTGATTTATTTCATTTTACACAATAGCATGTGTAAAGTAAGTTATTCAAAAGGCGGTTAAGTTAGAGCATCTAGCAACTCCACCTTAAATGCTAACGAGCTGGCTACCTCACTGTATAACCATACATACTATAAAGCAAAGCAAGCGATAACACAAAAAACACAATTTCGGTGTTATTTATAATTATTGCCTTCAGTAAATGAGTCCGGGTCCTCTTTCAGTCAGCAGCTCGTGTTAGTTCATCTCTCTGTCTGTATAACGGCTCACAGCCCGCCTTAAATTTCTCATTCCGCCTTATAACACCAGCATCAAATCAATCGTCAGTTTATTCGTTAGTCTCGTGTAGAAAAACCGTTGTTTTGTAAGCAGATATTTGCGAGAGACTGTGACCCAGCTCCTCGCCAGTCTCATGCATCACACGCAAGACCGGTTGAAACCGGTTCAGACTGGCATATTCCATCTCGGTTTAGTTTTCAGCCCGTAGCGCCGCGTAAAATTCGGACTGCGGAAACGCCCTCCGCTATAGCTGATTGGTCGAAGGGGGCAGCGCGGATTGCTTTCTCGCGTGCGATTGGCTGACAGCGCTGTTTGTCAGGATAAACCCCACCCAGCGCGTCTTTTTGCCCTTGGTCTCATGTACAAGGCGGGTTTTGCATCACAGCGTGAGCGTGAGGTGGGCTGGACCGCGTGGAGCATGGAAAATTACTGAGATGTTGCCTGCGATGTACAAACAGAAACCGACCATGATGTGTATTTTTAGGCCGTGGCTCATGTTTAAAATGTTTTATATGTGCGTGTTTATATTTAAGAAGTAAATAGAGAACGAATGAATATGGTGTAAAGTTTATTTTCACCTATAAAGTTTTATTTTCACACATTTGCATTCCCACTCATACAAACACAGTCTTTTGATTGGTATTACATGTCATAAAACATAGTTTTTGGCTCTTTTAAAAATATATCTGATGAGTTGATATACATTTATATTTACATATCTGATATATTCATTACTGTGTATGAAGTGAATGCCATGCAAACACGTCGAGGTCACATTCTGCCTCAAACAAAAAGAGAAATAAGTAGTTATATTTATACTATATTAATTACATTTATTTATAATTAGATTATACACTTTTGTTTTAAAGATTTGCTGCATTCCAGGATGATAATACAGAACATTTCCAACCTAAGTATGTTAATCATGTTTATATTAAACTTTTGAGGGTTGTGCTAATTATCACTGGTTTCAATAGTGACCACTAGTTTATTTTTCCTTATTATAGCTATATATAGGATTTTATTATTTAATATAGTCCAATGCTCTAAATACTTCTATTATTATCACATGTGACCTGGCATAACAGATTTATGACATTCACTTTATTAAAGATGCCTTAATAACAACTTGCTATTGAGGTTTTGCTTGGTTTAAGAACATAAATGACTTAAAAATATGCCAAAAAAAGCTGATGATATATTTAAGAAAATACCAGTGTTCTCCACTAGGGGCATTTCTGTTTCTCATCACTTTTCTGATCTTCTCATTTGTCTTTATCAGCTAACTAATTAACGCTACCTGTTCTGCTCCTGTTGCTATGATCACTTCTGTCACTACCCTTGCTGCTCTGACTGTGCCTCCTGATGATTTCATCATCCTCATGACGGTCATCATCATCATCATCAAATTCCATCTCATCATCATCATCATCATCATCCTTTTCCTCATCCCCGTAGTCATGATGTTCGCTGTGTTTCGGCTCCTCGTCTCCATCTACGAGTCCTGCCTCCATGTCATGGTCGTACTCCTCATAATCATCCGGATAATCATCGAGAAGAGAATCCTGCAAGTCTGGAAGATCCTCATCATCTTCAAGACTGTTTCTATCATGGAGGAAGGAAAGAAAACAGTTCAGGCACCCAAAGCTGAGATTTTCACTTAGGAGCAGTTTATGCAACATTATTTCCAATTATAGATTGAACACTCTTTGTGTTTTGGCTGATCATTTATAAAATAAAAGCAATCTATGGGCCTGAAAAAAGGTTTCAAAGGGCATGTTTTTGGAAATATTACCATTAGAAATTTTGTCAAATTAATGCATGTGCACAGGTGAGTTGCTTTTCTATACAAAGTCAACTGAAAACTACTAGGCTGGTATGAATACTATAATGCCTTTAGTCATTTTGTGGATCTGTGTGCATGGAGAACAATATCGCTGACTGTACATGAAGCTTTTTGGGGTTTTTTAGGCCAATTAAATGCTTAATTAAGATAATTAGGCAATTAAGGTTTATTAGGCAAGTCATTTGACAACATTGGATTGTTCTGTAGCCAATCGAGTAAAATGATTTCTTAAGGGGGCTAATAATAATGACTTGTTAAAATAATTAAATAAAACATTTATAAACTGCTTTTATTCCAGTCAAACTAAAAGGAATTAGACTTTCTCAAGAAAAAAAAATATTAGAAAATACTGTGAATGTTTCCTTGCTCTGTTAAACATTACTTGGAAAATACTTCACAGGAAAGCTAATAAATACGCCACCAAAATAGTTTTCAAATGTACACAAAAGGGATTTTTTTGACTTGCTGGCTTATCTGTGGATCATTCGTACCTGTATGTGGGTGGAGTCATGCTGTCAGAGTGGGCAGGGCTTGGGGTCAGTCTGTTTTCTAAGCCCTTTGGAGCTTTACTGCTGATAAAGGATTCACTCAGACCACATCCATGCAACGTGGAAGAGTAGAGCTTTTCTGCAGCTTTCTTAGCGTTCATCTGAAAAAAGCAAGTGACAGCTTTATATTATCAACCAAATTTGATATTTTTGAGATGCTCCATCTCTCCTAAAGAAAATAAATTAAATATAATGTGCCTACCTGTGCTACTTGCTCCAGTAATAAAGGTCTTCCCTTTACTCTTTTCTGGATTTCTCTCATCTCGTCCTGATACTCTCTCTGTCTCTGGAGATCTTGTTTTCTGTTCAGAAGCAAATATACAGTGCACAGCATAAATACGTACACCGTCTTTTGCAAATTAAACATTTTATCAATTTCTTTGTGAATATAGACAGTATAGTTTGGTGCATTTAAATGAAAGATTTATATTAAACAGTTATATTAAGTAAAATCAATTTGAACTACGACATACTTTTTGTGTTTCTCTTGCTTGTTCTTCCTTTAATATAATTTATTTAATTTTAATTTCATTAGCAAATTCATTGGAGTGTACAATTTTTTATTGTATTTTATCTTTTTTAACTGTATAATTGTGTGTATATGTATATATGTGTGTATATATATATATATATATATATATATATGGTACACCCTAATAAATTTGCTAGTGAATATATATGAAAAAATTATAGTAACGAAGGAACAATTAAGAGAAACATAAAAAGTATGTTGTAGTTCGAATTGATTTTAAGGAAAATAACTGTATATATATATATATATATATATATATATATATATATATATATATATATATATATATATATATATATATTGTAAATTAAGAGGCGCATATATGTAATGTGTATATATATGTATATAATAACCTTGGCTCTAGGGGTCAAACAACAAAAAATAAGGACAAGGTGGTTGGTGTGATTCTAGAGTCATATTTAAGTTTCAGTAGTCATGTCAAAGCAGTAACTAAATCAGCATACTATCATCTTAAAAAACATTGCAAGAATTAGATTGTTTGTTTCCAGTGTAGATTTAGAGAAACTTGTTCTTGGTTTTATGACCAGCAGGGTGGATTACAGTAATAGACTCCTCACTGGCCTTCTCAAAAACATAGTCAGACAGTTCCAGCTCATCCAGAACGCTTAGAATCCTTTCTGACCAAAACAAGAAAATCAGAGCACATCACACCTGTCCTCAGGTCTTTACACTGGCTCCCAGTTACATTAAGAATAGACTTTAAAGTATTATTACTGGTCTATAAATCACTAAATGGCCTAGGAACATTACAGTTATGCTCACTGAATAAAAACCTAACAGATCACTCAGATCATTAGGATGAAGTAAATTAGAAACTCCAAGGGTTCAAAGCAGGGTGAATCAGCCTTCAGCTACTGCGTTCTCCACTGCTGGAATCAGCTTCCAGAAATGATCAGATGTGCTCTAACATTAGCAACACACAATACAAGACTGAAAACACATCTGTTTAGCTGTGCCTTTACTGAATGAGCACTGTGCCAAGTCCGACAGATCGCATTATTGTCTTTTTTTTTCTTATTCATTCTTTTATAACCTGTTTTAACACATTTTTAATCATTTTTATTCTTTATGGTTTTTATTTTCTTATACTTGCTTCGTTTATTCCTGTTTATGTAAAGCACTTTGAATTACCATTGTGTATGAAATGTGCTGTATAAAAAAAACTTGCCTTGCCTTACAGTGACCTTGAGTTTCTTGAAAGGCAATTTAAATAAAATGTGTTATTATTATCAATTTTTGCACTGTGATAAGGTAGGTTTTCGATTAGTTTCAGTTTTGGCACAGACTAAAATAGCATCCTATTAAAAGTGTTCATTTTAAAGAGAGATCTGTACTCATTTATGCAGAGCACTGTACATTACATGCATAAAAAAGTGGTTCAGAAAAGTGTGTGTGTTTCATGTAGCTTGAAAAATCAAGTTAAATTGGCTTACCTGAACTCTTTTAGTTTGTTGGGGGATGTCTGGGCCAGGGTTACATGTGGATCGTTGGCCTGGGCTCGCTTTGTGACCAGCTTCTGCAGCCTCTTCTCTCTCTGTTTTTGCTTCTCCCTCCATTTCTCCTCCTCCTCTTCTGCTTTCTTTCTGTGCTCGAGAACTTTTCTACTCGTATAGGAGTAAAAAGCTGTCAGAAGTGAATCTTTGGAGGAGAGATGGCACTAATGGGATGGCATTATAGGGTAGGACCTGCAGGATCAGGGTTACAGAACACTTGATGCTGCCTTCAAGTCATGTCACAATGATTGCATTTACAGCAGTGTTTCTCAACCACGTATCTGGAGGGCCACCAGCTCTGCACATTTTCCATGTCTCCTTAAGCAAACACACCTGATTCAGATCATCAGCTCATTAGCAGACACTGAAAGACCTGTAATTGGTGAGAGATAAAGGAGATATCCAAAGCATGCAGTGTTGGTGGGCCTCCTGGAAAGTGGTTGAGAAACACAGATTTAGAGGATAAGCAAAACTCAATGCAATTTCAATGTTAGTGCTAATGTTGCCTCCATAATGATGAGCACCCAACTGCAGTGCTCAAGGGGAAGCAAATTAAAGGGATTCTGTCATCATTTAATCATCATCCACTTGTTCCAAACCTGAAAACACAAATGAAGATATACTGCAGAATGTTGGAAAAAAGCAGCCATTGACTTCTACTGTTTTTTGTTCCCAAATTGTTACTATAGACATCAATGGGTTTCAGCTTTCTTCAAAATGTATTCCCTATGTGTTTAACAGAATAAAGCTTATAAAGGTTCGGTACTGCTTGAGGGTACGTAAACATGTCTTTTCAATCCTCTGAGACCTTTGTTCATCTTCTGAACACAAATAAATATTTTTTTTAAATATAATTTTGGGGGTTTTCACCTTTAATGGACAGGACAGTCGAGAGCATTGACAGGGAAGTGTGGGGAACAGAGAGAGGGAAAGGATAAGCACAAGACCCTGAGTCGGGAATCAAACTCAGGTCACCACAAGCACCAGAGTGCATGTGTCGACGCACTAACCACCACACCACTGGCGGCGACTCAAATTAAGATATTTTAGATGAAATCAGAGAGCTCTCTTGTCCTCCATAGACAGCAAAGGTACTGAGATTTTCAAAACCCAGAAAAGGAAGCAAAACCTTTGTCAAAACTTTCCACGTGACTTTAGTGGTTCAAGAATATTTTGCTTGGCTTTGTTCGCCAATGTCTTCCTTGTCAGATTATGGTGTGTGTTTACTATGGGCAATATGGTGCTTGCATGTTACACTGCTGGTCTTTATGGCACTACGTCGTATTGGTCGTAGCAAATGTGCACAATGGTCTGTCACGGAATGAAAGACAAAGTTGTTTTTACAGCTTTTTGATACACAAAAGTGTTCATGGAGCTTTGTATAATTAAACTTTGCTTTCACAATGTTTTTGGTTGCTTTTCTGAACTTTGAACGTCTCCCTGGCTGTCTTTTGAGGATGAAAGAGCTCTCGGATTTCAACTAAAATATCTTAATTTGTGTTCAGAAAATGAGCGAAGGTCTCAAGGGATTGGATTGACATGAGGGTCGGTAATTAATAACAGAATTTTCATTTTTGGGTGAGCATGAAACAGGAGTTAAGATTGTCTTTTTTTGTGGAAACGATTGTCTTTTGGTCCTGAAATGAGAAAAAATATGTAGGGTGGTGCATGATTTTGTCCTTTGGGAACCGACTGGATTGTTGGAAGATGGGTGTTGCTCACAAAATGAAAAATAATTTACGAATGGATGAAGGCAGAGCAGAAATGAGTCGTTCCCTGATAGCTCCATCCCTAAAGAAATTCCATGTGAACAGAAGTGAAGAAAAGTCGTTTTGAGGGGGAAAGGAAGGTTGTGCCTTTTGATTAAAGATTCTAAGGGCACATTAATTTTTACTAAATAATGAAGTGCACAGATAAGTTGTTTATAACGAGAACTTCTATAAACACAGAAAAAAAAGAAGAGTATATTTGTATTCCACTTTAATGTGATTCCTGGAGAATGAGAACTTGAAGGCAGCAGGAGGATTCAGGAGCATCCATAAGAGTGCATACCACAGCTCAGGTTTTCACACAGGATCAGCAGTCTTGTACTGCTAATGGAGTTACTAAGGGAAGCAGGGAATCATTTAGGGTTTAAAGTAGAGTTTGGTCTCACAGTTACCTCACAGCTTCTTGGCGTTTCTTAGCAGCATCAGTAATCTTGGCAGACAAACATTCCTGGCTTCCGGAAAGCGAGGAGCAAAGAGAAGATGAAGGCGTCCTGGGCGAAAGGACAGGCGTGTTCACAAATGGCCAGCGTGATGGTTTTGGGCTCTGTATTTCTGCTTGGATTTCCGCCATGATGCGTTCTTTGTGCGATGTGATGTTAGCCGTGCGCAGTTGAAAAGGTTCGCATGATGTGACAGGCATCACCTCTTTACGTTTTGCTAGCTGCTTCCGAAACCTCCTGTAGCTGGCGTCGAAATCTGGCACTTCAGCGTTGATTTTGGGCTGGTGTGTCTCTTCTGCGTCTTTAACGATGATCTTTTGAGTTTGTTTTTCGCTGAGCTGGCGCGCAAGCATGCTAGGAGGTATGGATGCAGCGTGAAGCATCTCTCTTGCCCGCATCTGCATTTTAATGGCCCTGTAGAGTTCCTCCTCTTTCTGTCGCTCGCCCAACGTGGCCTCCTTCACCGCCTTTGGGATGGGTTTGGCTTTGAACGGGCACTTCCTTCTCTCCTCTTCCTCTTTGTTACGCTGAAGTGTTTGCTCGCGTAGCTTGGCGTCCTTCTGTTCTTTCTTCAACCGTTCGCGCTCCAAGAAGCGGAAGGGTTTCTGTGAGATGTGTAGACGCTGCTGTTCAAACTCTAGATGGAGTCTTCTTCGTTCTTCACTACGCTCCTGCAGATCTTCATACAAAGGGAGGCGTACATGGGCAGGAATGGGACTGGCACGAAATTTCTTCTGGCACTCGCTGAGCTCTTCCAGCTGCCGTCGGAGATCTGCATTCTCTTGCTCGATCTCAGATCGCGATTTTACACCCTTCTTGCGCCATTCTGCCTCTCGAACAGTCATCTGGAAAGGCTTCGGGACTGTCACTCTCGGATGCCAATCCTCATGTTGCTTGTGTTTTTTCACCCGCTGACTTCTAATCCTCACTTTGGGTTTGCTAATGCCCTGGCAGTCCTCTGGTAGACTCTGCACTGAGGAGGACATGGGGTGCCGGTGAGGTGGAGAAAGCTTATTGACGCTGAAGTCCTGCCACATGTTTTTGATGTGCTCTTTCGGTGAGATAAGAAGGCCTTTCTCTGTGTTGCGATCTCCTTGGCCTTCTTCGTCAGACAAATCAGATGGATCTGAGGCCTGTCGTAACTCTAGAGCAGACTGGGCTTTTTTCAGACCACCGGTTATCACTGGACTTCCTTGTTGGGATCTGTGTAATTGAGATTTTATTTACTTTTAATTTCAAAGTTTAAGGAATGTTTTCCGTTATACCAGAAGTGCCTAAAATTGGTCCTGGAAGACCGGTGTCCTGCAGATTTAAGCTCCAACTTGCCTCAACACACCTGCACTGATGGTTCTAGAAAGCCTAGTAAAGCCGCAGTCACACTGGACTTTTCCCCCCATAGACTTCCATTCATACGCACGCGAATGTGTCAGATTGAAAACGCAAGCTTGTGCGACAAGTTTCGCAGTTCGTTGCGTTGCAAAGTTTAAGCTTGGTGAACTCTGACTTGCGAAATCGCATCACGTGACTGCATGAGACCAATCGAAGATCAAAACATGACCTCTCTGGACAGAAATCTAAAATATGGACCAATCGCCCACTTTTTAAAATGTCTAATCATCTTGTTTAATCCTGTCCCTTTTCGCATTGCCATACGACAGAATTTTGCATGCTCAAACTCTATTGTGACTGCAGCATAAGAACTTGATTAGCTAGCGCAGGTGCGTCAGATTGGGATTGGAACTAAACTTTGCAGGACACTGGCCCTCTAGGACCGAGTTTGGGGACCCCTGCGTTATATACTACCGTTCAAAAGTATTTTTTTCATAATTTCATAAATGATTACCTTCATTCATTAAAACATGTTAAATTAATCAAAAGTGATAGTAAAGACTTCGGTGATGTGACAAAAGCTGGTCTTTCCATTAATAAGAGTTGGGTTTAATGAGTTACTATTTACTGTAATTAAACTACTTTGCCACTGATAATTGTAAATAAGTAAGGGATTACTGTTAACTTTTAGGTTAATTAATTAAAGGTACTTGTAATGTACTTTCCTTGTAGAAATCAAATCAAAACTGAGAAACTGTATTTTTTTGTAATGCAAACATAGTTAACTATAATTCTGTTTTTCAACTAAAGATAGTTCAATTTGAGGCGACACGACGGCTCAGTGGTTAGCACTGTCACCTCTCAGTAAGAAGGCCGCTGGTTTGAGTCCCGGCTGGGTCAGTTGGCATTCCTGTGTGGAGTTTGCATGTTCTCCCCATGTTGGCGTGGATTTCCTCCGGGTGCTCCAGAGGAAACCCCAACGTTCCAAAGACATGCGCCATAGGACAATTGATTAAACTAAATTGGCCGCAGTGTATAAATGTGAATGTGAGAGTGTATGGTTGTTTCCCAGTGCTGGGTTGCAGTTAGAATGAAATGTACTTTCATTATAGAAATCAATTCAGAAAAACTGAGAAATTTTATTTTTTTTCGTAATGCAAATATCGTTAACTGTATAATTCTGTATTTTCAACTAAAGATAGTTACATTTGTCAATCATGCTTAAAAAACAATGAACTGAGTAAGAAATTAGTTTTGACACCATTAACCTTTGACTTTCAAACGTTTTGTTTGTAAACTAAATTTCATGTTTGTTATTTAAATGCTTCACTTTTCATTTTGTAAAAGTTTGACTCAGATTTAATTTCCCATTGTCTACGCATTGAGATTTATAGGAATTTTAAGTAGTATTGAGTCAATTATTTAATGAGTAATCAAAGAATTTTTCAGATATAGTAATAGAAATGTAATTTAAATACAATGAGTTTTAATGAAGCAAATAATAATGTGTAGGCAAATTAATAACTTTTTTGAAGAAACTGCTACTATTTGAACAATCTAAATGAAAGAAAGTCCTTAATTTTCACAAAAATACTGAGCGGCATCAATCTTTTTCAACATGTTTGATAATAAGAAATGTATCTTGAGCAGTAAAACAGCATTATAATGATTTCTTTTTTTCATAATTACTTTTTAGGGGTTTTCACCTTTAATTGATAGGACGGTAGAGAGTATTGACAGGAAAGTATGGGGAGCAGAGAGAGGGGAAGGATCAGCATAGGACCACGAGGCAGGAATCAAACTCAGGTAGCCGTGAGCACAAGAGTGCATGTGTTGACGCACTAACCAATACACCACTGGTGCCGACATTATAATGATATCTGAAAGATCACGTGACACTGAAGACTTTCCGAAAATTCAGCATTGCATCACAGGAATAAATTCATTCATTAATTTTCCTTTGACTTAGTCTCTTTATTCATCAGAGGTCACCACAGCGGAATGAACCGCCAACTTATCCAGCATATGTTTTCCACAGCGGATGCGCTTCCAGCTGCAACCCAGTACTGGGAAACATCCATACACACTCATTCACACACAGACACTACGGCCAATTTAGTTTGCAAACTCCATGCCATCTAACCCAGCCGGGACTCGAACCAGCGACCTTCTTGCTGTGAGGTGACAGTGCTAACCACTAAGCCACCGTGTCGCCCCAGGAATAAATTATAATGTAAAATATATTCAAATATATAACAAATATAAAACATTTAACATTTCACTTATTGTTGTGTTTATTTATAAATAAACTCACAGGTTGGCCCGGTCAGTGTTGTCCACAGCAGTCGCTCCTTTAAGGTCCAGTTTTTTGCGATACATTAGTTCGAGTTCAGCCATTGTTTGGAGATGAGCTGTTTTCAGCTGTTCTAGTTTACGGTAGTACTCCTGGTTTGAGAAGTAAAACTCCCTGAGGTCGATGCGATCGCCCGTCACACGGTAGTCTTTGATAAGCAGAGCATTGCTGTCTTTGGCAGGAGGGTCATCAGCCACCAATTCAGATCCAGAGTCATACTCCATCTGTTAAAATGCACACAATGATGACAGGCTGATTTGTTAACATACATCCAAACAGGTTAAAATGCCAGTGGATAACTGTAGGTTTGATATTATTAAAGACACAGTAAGACCAAAAATGTACTCAATGTTGACTTGTTACAAACCAGTTTGACTTTCTTTCTTCTGTTGAACACAAAAGATATTTTGAAAAATGCTGAAAACATGCAACTATTGACTTCCATAGTAGTAAAAACAAATACTAAGGAAGTCAATGCTTACTATTTTCCAACATCCTTCAAAATATCTTCTTTTGTGATCTTAAAAACAAACTCAGATTGGTTTGGAACAATGGAAGGTTGAGTAAATGATGGCCGAAGTTACATTTTGGGGTGAACTATCCCTTTATATATTGTTTAGTACTATGTCTTTCTTTTAAATGTATTAAATAAAAGCATATTAGGCACCTTCCTAGTCAGTGCAATTCTTTAAGAAGCCTTGACTGAGAAAACAGTACTGTTACAGATGTGTTTATACAAAGAAATCAAGGAGTGCTGGTTGAGAGTTGAGAACCCTGTGTTTTTATACGTCACACTCTTCTATAGTGAAATTCAAGTCTGAACAACATTTATGTGCGGTCAGTAACTTAGTTGTGTGTGCAACATGAGAAGACTGTGTGTGTGTGTGTGTGTGTGTGTGTAATCTGTTAATCTGCAGGTCTGTGTCGTCTAGGTCTGTGTCAGCTTTAGGGCCAGATGGCAGATTGTGTTCTCCATTCATACAGGAAATTGTCTCAGTTATTCACCATACTGGGCATGTAATCAACACTATATTACTCTACATCTTTATGGTACTAAATAAGGTAATATATTGCAGAATAAGAGAAAAAAATGCATTTCTTTATCATTTTAACCTGAAGGTTTATTTAGCTATATTTAGTACACCCATGCAAACACAGCGAAGCCTATTGATTTGTCCTATTGATGTCCTTAATGTTTTGAAATTAGCAAAACATGCTTTTTCACCGAGTTACACAACAATAAGTTAAAACAAAATAATGTTTCCCCTTCATCATTTAAATGGACGTTTAACCATTTTTAGTCTATCAGGTTAACCAAACGTAACAAGTCACACAAGTCATCGCATCAGTTACTCCTCAAAATCCCGTTTCAATCCAGAACACAAATTACATTTTCATTAATGTACTAACTTTTTTACACGTTAAACATCACAATCAACGTTTAAAATGACTTTAAAACTATATTTATTGCGGTTTAATAGCTTTTAGTCACCTCTTTTTCATAGTGCCTGTTGTCCGTGATCGCGGCCGCATGCGGCAGTGTTCGCTCCCGTTCGTACTGAGCTAACGGCACTTTGGTTTGCGGGTCTACCGGGGTCTTCAAACAGGAGGTCACCAAGACATTCGTGCGGTGAGATTTCTTCATGTCTGCCTCTCTTTCCAAACCGGTATATTTAATATAAACGAAACGAATGACTGACTGACTTCTTCCCTGACCCGTAACGGGAGCGCGTCACCTTGACGACCGCGTAGCGTCGGGGGCGCTAATCTGCGGGAGCGCGCATCTGAAAGAACTCAGAAGGATGTAAACATTTCTCTCCGTTCTTAACCCTGCTGTTGTGTTAAAAGTCTATGTACATCATTAGCACTTCGGGTAAAAAAACGACACGCCTTCACTAAACCTGTTAAATAAATCAGATTTCAATCTTCAAACTGCTGTTAAACGACGAAACTACCTCGTATTCAACACAAACTCTGAATGTCTAGTTTTCCCCCAAATGTGGAGTATTTCTTCAATGTTTAGTCAGTGGGCAACACTCGTTTCTGACTAAAGGGTAAAATTTAGTATGCTAAATGACACCTGGATAAGCGTACAATGTTTTTAGCAAGATAGCTGTTTCTGCAGGTTTCACCAAGTTAAATTTAAGACTTTTAAAGAAATTTTTAAGACCATTATGAATGAAATTTTAGACTCATAAAGGGTTAAAGGCTAAAGAATTTTTCAAATTGCCCAGATGGAAATTCATCCATCAAGTATATATATATATATATATATATATATATATATATATATATAATACACACACACACATATTATATATATATATATATATATATATATATATATATATATATATATATATATATATATACACACACGCATTATATATATATATATATATACACACACGCATTATATATATATATATATACACACACGCATATATATATAATGCGTGTGTATATATATATATATATATATATATATATATATATATATATACACACACACGCATTATATATATATATATATATATATATATATATATATATATATATATATATATAAAATACATATATATATATATATATATATATATATATATATATAAAATACAAATATATATATATATATATATATATAAAATACAATACATTTAATAATACTATAAATTAAAATAAAAAAATTATATGTTAGATATTTCTTAGCAAAATATTTTAAATACTGTGTAAAAACAAGCAAGCTCTACTTGTAATTGTACCCATACACCTAAAAAAAAAAAAAATTAACAAATGTTTTAAAAACTATAATAAACTAAGTCTGTGCACAACAATCTGTTCAGGTCGGTGTCCTCAGCAGTAAATACATGGAGCACTTTTAAACAAATGTTATTGTAAAGAGAATAATTAAACCATTATGATAAAGAGTTAACGTTTTATTGAGATGATTGTTGGTGATTGTATAGGTTTTGGCCAGATTGGGGATAAAGACTTAAGGCCCAAAATTTAGATTTTGGCATTTAAGACATTTTAACACTTTAAGACCCCGTGTATTCCCTGTGTGTGTGTTGAAGTGTGAATGTGTGTAGATACTGTGGTATATCTGGGTGGTCAAAATGGACCACTGTTGTACTATTTTTTTTCTAATGTTGGAGTCAATTTAGAAAATAAATAAATAAATCACAAAACTTCAAGACAAAAAAAAGCATTGTATAGGGTTTTTAGGCTGTTAAAATGGTACCTACATTTTCCATGACTAGCGTTTATGTTAAGTATTAATTTCCAGTTGCTTTTTAAACAAACATTGAAATAAATAAATATATTTAAAGAATGTATCTAGCTAGCTGTAAATGGCACTCCTGGACAATTCCACTTGCCATGCCCTCAAAAAATGATGATTAAAGATATTTGAATTAAATAAAACAGTTTATCACACCATTAAAGTCAGCCATGTCCTAAAATATCAGCCTGCAATTTTAATGCTACAAGATTTCCTGTCATTAATAAAAAATTATACATTCCTTAAAATTTACATTTACCAAAATGTATAAACGCAACAATTAATAATGCATATCCTCATATCAAAAAAAGCTTTTTTTAAATCTTGAGTTTAGAAACATGTACTTTTAAAGTTAAAAGCAGAACAAATACTGGTTTAAACTGCTGGAAAAGGAAATACAATTTTACCAAATTAGATTAGAACATTTTAGTTCATTTCTATAATCAAAACACAGGTTGTTGATTAGAAGAGTGAGCGTCCAGCTCTTGATTTCAGACTTTCTCAGGCCTCAGAGAGATGCTCTATTCTGATCAGATAAGGTGATTAGCTAATAAGATTAAACAGACATGCAGAGATTCACCGACCACAGCAAACTGCATGTCAATAAACCTAACAAAAACAAAACCGTGTGCAGAAATAACACCAAAGACAAGACATACAGTGTCAAAAAAACATGTTTAATTAAATTACTCCAGGTAACATCTACAGACAGCGACAGATCAGTTGGTCTTATCGGGGTGCCGGCGTGGGGATTGGATCTTCCTTCACTAATCACTTTATCGTGTGTTCACCTGCAGAACAAATGACATGGCATTAATGGCTGGACAATTACAGATAACATCAGTGCTAATTTAAAGGTCCTTTAAGATAAGATACTACAGCCATTTTCATCATTTCACACTGGAGTAAAGGAAACAAACAAATACACTTGTTTCAATAAAAAACAAATGTAAATTCAGAAATGCAAATCAGCAAATAATTAAATGCATAAAGCATCTTTTGCATAATGAAACATGACCCCCCCCCCCCTTTTTAATTTGTGAAAATGTATTTTGAATGATGATAATAATACACATTATTTGTAACTTGCTTTTCTTAAATAAAAAGTGCTACAGTAAAAATGAGACAAAGCAGTATAAAATACACTGTCAATTAAAAACAAACAAATGTTTCTTAGTCAACTTTTTGAAGTGATCTTAAGAGTCAGATATAAAAAATTACTCTGTCAAATCATTTCAGGTGATTAAAATGCATCTCAGAAATTAAATTGTGTCCTTAAAGGTGTCATTACTGAGTCAAATTACTTATAACAGCATCATTTATATTGAATATGATTTATTATCATCATTTATATTTAATATAGTATTCTGCTAGTGTTTGCTTTGGCGTTTTCATGGTTAATTATCGTGATCTCCCGATTGCAACAGAGAAATACTGGGAAATCTCTAGACTGATGGCATTTCATGCCGTTCAGCCTTCTAATCTTAAAATGTGAGCAAAATTTTCACATTACTTTAGACATTATGCTAGAGAACCATTCAAACACTAGCTCTAAAGTGACATTTGTGAAGTAGCAATGGTTCCTGCTGTTCTGACGTCAGCTGCAGATGTGAATAAATGGCGGAAAAAAATAGTTCCTCATACAAAAGGATTTGAGACGTTCCATGATTTATTTTCTTTATTATACACATGAATATGCCGTCAAACTGTTGTATAAATGCAATATCACACTCATAGCAGTGTGATATGGCTAGTATATGGTCACTGGTGGGACACCAAGGCACTCAACCTGCAGCCTCGAGTCAATGCACGCCTTCCACCAGTGCCGATATACAGCCATATTGCACTGCTACTCATGTGAGATAGATAGATAGATATATATATATATATATATATATATATATATATATATATATATATATATATATATATATATATATATATATATATATATATATATATATATATATATATATATATATATATATATATATACACACACACACACACACACACACACACACACACGTGTTTGAACAGTTTAAACTTAAGGAACTATGAAAATACAAGTTCAATATGTTACCATTTGTTGTTTTATTAAACTAGCGCTCATCAGATGTAATGTGTGACTCACCAGATCGTCGATCTTGAGGATGCTGCGGACCGTTTCAGTGGCGAGGGTCAGAGCGCTGATTGAGACCAGCAGAGGCTGAACCACCAGCTCCTCCAGGATGTTGGAAATGCCACCCTGAGAGACAAAAACACTCATCAGACACTCATATTTCTGTCGGGATGCGCTACACTTCCTGATAAACTGTGGGCCTTTTTTCTTCTATAATAAATGAGTTGCGCCTCAGAAGACGACACACAATGAACTCACGGTGGCTTTTGGAGGCGTGAGACGCTCAAGACAGTTCTGGAGGTAATAATATAATAACAATAAATAATCCTGAACCACTGTGATGACAGACTTTGGCTGAAGGCTTTTAGAAAGAGCAAAACAACATTTCAGATGTTTTACAAAATGCTCTTTTGTCCATAGTGTCCATTTTGACACATCAGAACTCTCTGGTGCTGGATAAACATGATTGGCTAGCATCTGCACTAGTATTTGCATAAAGCAATCTGATTGAATGATGCCTCTATTGGCTGCAATGGATACAACGTCACTTGATGGGCCCAAAATTCACTTCTGCAACACTTGATGTCACTTCATTTCAAAATCAATGAGAAGCCCAGTGTGAACAAGGCATTATTGTCCAATTAAACTGATTTTGAACACAATATGTTGTAACTTGTCAGTGAACTAAGACTCCGTGTAGTTAATACTGCTCGATCTGAAGCATGTGCTGGAGATTTACTAGAACCGACTGTACAGATAAAATAGACAGGAATGAATAATAATAATAATAATAATAATAATAATTTGCCTTTGTTTAGTCAATGAGAAGCGTCAACGCTGAACAGGACATTTATGTCCAATTAAATCGATTTTAAACAACATTTTAGCTTGTCAGCGAACTATGACTTTGTAGTAAATACTGCTCCATCTGAAAGCATGTGCTGGAGGTTTACTAACTGGGTTTACTAAATAAAATACATGTGAAAATAAAAATAAAATGAATTCGCTTTCGATTATTCGGCCAGCTCCAATCCGTTTGTTAAGTGTGACGTCACATGAAGTAGCTTCTGGGTCCAAGTGCCATATCAAACTGTATGGCGAGCCTCATCAAATGGTAACAATAAACATTTATGTATGTACGTAAAGATTTATTACATTCAAAAATCGATCACTATATATTTAAATTTCCATGTCTAATATCAGATGGCCGGAAAGTGATTATTATTTTTTTATAATATTGGTGTCTGTGATGCAGCAAGTCCAGATACTGTTGTGTACACCACAATTTAACAACTTAACAAGCCGATTTGCAAATCTACTTGTTTAAAGCATCACCTTGCGGACGTTGATCCCGGCTGTTGTCTCCCCCTGAGCGTGTCTGTTGCGCAGCTCCGTGACAGTGGAGATGGGATTGAGACCAGCGTTCTCAGCCAGCGTGGAGGGAATGATCTCGAGGGCATCGGCGTACGCTCGCACACAGTATGCCTCCATCCCACCCAGACTGCGGGCGTATTCGGCCAACCGCAGCGCCAGCTCGATTTCTGGGGCTCCACCGCCAGCAATCAAAGCTCTGCAGATAAACAACAGATAACTTAGCAAAACACTGACAGAAAGAGTTTATTGAATCAAAGAAGTGTTTTTTTAACTGGCCTTTAAAATTACCAGTTTGTAAAATCAGGTGTCAACTTATATGCCTTATATAGGTAGTTTAGCTATATTTCACTTAATATTTCATGTCTTTTATATACTATCATCCTTATTTTGTTGTATATTTCTGCACAGCACTTTGGCTCACTTCTGTTTTTTTAAAGTGCTCTATAAATCAAGTCTGAATTATAAAAAAGGAAATCTGGTAACAGCTAAATAATGATTATTTATGAAGAATTACTGTTGCAATATAGACAAAAAAAGAAATTAGGGAACAAAGGAACGGAAAAAAAGGCAAAAAAATTAAAGCGACCTATCTGGATTTATGGTTTTTAGTCAAAAATTCTGTATGTTTTAAGTTAGTAAACCACCAATGACATTTCTTCCAAATTTAAAATAAGAATCACATTTAGATTACTACTTTTAAAGAATAGAAAAGTGCTGTTTTCAGAGAACAATACCAATATTGGAACTTCAGAGGTATAAAAACATAACACAATCAAATAAAAATAATTCAAAACAAATGAAAAAAGTTTTTTGACCTATTGTTATCTAAAAAAAAAACATTTTTTGTTTTAAATTGGGAAGAAATGTTAATTTTTTAATGTATGTTTATATAATCCCCATTATATATAGTTTGTTTATATTATGCTTTCATATACCCATAGCAGTGACAAAAACGCAAGACATTACACAACATTTTTAAATATATGCACATTCGAGAACCGTTTCAGAAATGCAATGAAAAAGCATTTAGATGTACACAAGTTTAGTGCAATTCAGACATGGAATAAACGCATTTTCACCCACAAAAACAACACTATGATTTCTAAATAAGTTTTTAAAAAATCCACTTCTTATATGCAAGTAAAACAACCAGTAAGAATGTATGAAAACTCAGTATTAAAAAGAAAGCAAGTGTTTTTTGTTACCTCTTCTTGACCAGGCAGCGGATAACACAGAGAGCATCATGGATGGAGCGCTCTGCCTCCTCAATCACCAGTTTGTTGGAGCCACGCACTACAATACTGACCGTCTTTCCAGGACTTGCACATCCTGTGATCTGCAAACACAAACCAAACACTGCCGTAATCTGGAGAATGCATCTTTAAATTATGTATGCATGTATATTTTAATGCCATATCAGAAGCATTGGCTGTATTCATGGCAATACTTGTACTGATATTCAATATATCATTTACATTTATAACTTAATAATCATCCACTACTCATAATTATTTCTTAATAATAATCCACTGTACAAAAAAAACAAACAAACAACGATACTGATAAAAATAAATAAGATATCCAGTCATGCGAGATCTTTCAATTTCATCAGTGATAAATATTGTACAATTCCTCCTGAATACACCTTTAAGCATTTCTCTTCAAATATTTAATGAATAAAAACATTCAAATACAATTCAAAAATATTCATTCTATTCAAATATGTTTCGCATCTTTAAGAGAGTTTGGAATTTAATGCCATATATTTAGCTATTTCATGGCAAAATCAGAACAAATTTACAACATTTTATATTAAATATTACATTTATTACATTATATAGTACATATTACATTATATAGTACATATTATATTAAATATTACATTATATAGTACATATTATATTAAATATTACATTATATAGTACATTTTATATTAAATATTACATTATATAGTACATTTTATATTAAATATAGTACATTTTATATTAAATATTACATTATATAGTACATTTTATATTAAATATAGTACATTTTATATTAAATATTACATTATATAGTACATTTTATATTAAATATTACATTATATAGTACATTTTATATTAAATATTACATTATATAGTACATTTTATATTAAACATTACATTATATAGTACATTTTATATTAAATATTACATTATATAGTACATTTTATATTAAATATTACATTATATAGTACATTTTATATTAAATATTACATTATATAGTACATTTTATATTAAATATAGTACATTTTATATTAAATATTACATTATATAGTACATTTTATATTAAAGGATCCACATTTACAAATCTCCCGATAAAAATCGCTGTCTGATAACACTTTGCTTTGCTTTGCTTTCTATTGCAATATTGACATTTTGGGGGAATTTCTCCTTTAAATAACTGTCCATGAGTAAGCCCAATACGGCTTCTTGTGTAAACGACCTCATCACATCTTGAGTAAAAAAAAAAACAGTTTGATTTTCTTCCTACTACTGGCTGGATTTGAAAAAGCTTATTTTTCATTTTGCCTCTTTAATTAATTTGTATTCATTAGTAATATTGTATTAGTAAGTAATATTGTAGTTTATAAAAAAATACCTTCACTAGTTTTCCGGATCCATCCAGGCTGACCTCTTCTACTAGCTCTGCGCTCCCCAGCATCTCTGGAGTGAACTGGTCAATATGAGCTATGGGTTTGGTGCCAATAGTCTGAGGAGAAACACTCAATGTGAAGCCTCTTCAGAACGTGTGTCAGAAATCAGACACAATGCATGTTATGTTTTGATGACAGTGCTGTTTGATACCTTGCAGATGAACTCAATCTCCTCCCGCTCGATGTCTTTGACCACCATGATTTTCATCTTGTTGAGGAAGTGGAGGGCCAGATCACTCAGAGCATCTCTGAAAGACAAACAAACATGCTGAGCACGGCTAACAGATGCTTTATGCCAACTGAGAGATATGACAGAGAGAATTGTCACATTTCTGAGAATAAGGTAAAGATTCTTTTCAAGCTTATCTTTTTTTTCCAAGAGGAAACTGGTTTATAAATACTGGAGATCTTGCATTTTAGACTTCTTTAAATACTTCAGTGATGGTTTGGGCTATAATATGATGGCGTTCCCTAGGCCCAATACTTGTGCTAGATGGGCGCGCGTCACTGACAAGGACTACAGAACCATTCTGGAGGACCATGTGCACCCAATGGTTCAAACATTGTGTCCTGAAGGCGGTGCCATGTATCAAGATGATAATGCACCAATACACAGTAAGACTGGTAACAAGAGTGGTTTGATGAACATGAAAATTAAGTTGAACATCTCCCATGGCCTGTCCAGTCACCAGACCTAAACATTATTGAGCCACTTTGTTTTGGAGGAGCCAAAAACACTTTACCATCATCATGTAGTGACCTGGCCACTATTCTGTAAGAAGATGCCTAAGATGAATTGATGGTGTACTGGCTGCAAAAGGAGGTCCTAGACTATAATAGTGAATTATTGTGGTCGAAAACCAGCCGTTTCAGTTTCATTGTCCAACCCCTGGAGGTTTGATAATCCTGCGATGGATGTTTGTGCTGTTTTTTTGTACCTCAGGATGGACTTCTGGATGAGCAGCACAGTGCAGCCGGCTTTCTTCACCTGTTTGACCAGGTTGAGGATGTAAGCTCTCTCCTCACGCAGCACACGGTCCATCTGAGCGTAGTCTGACACCACGATCTGATTGTCCATCTGTCCCAACATCAACGGCACATATTACAATTAAACATGATCTTAAAGACCAATGCACTGTACAGACTAAAAGAGAGTGAGAGAAAAAAAAATAAACACAGTCATACATCAGTTTTGGGAGGGGACAGACAGAACTGGATGAGGCCGATCTTGGCTTTCTCTACACGGGACACTCCAGTGCTCGCCACCCTCTGAGTCAAAACCATCCCATCCACCAGCTCACAGTCATCAATGGTGCCTCTGCAAACAAACACACAAAATAAATAAATAAATAAAAATACACTTGTAGAAACACTCTTTACGCCTCTCTCTCAAAAACAAACAAAACCATCCCTTACTCTAGAATTTAATTCTCCGAGCGCTAACAGCTCCTTTGTATAACTGGCACTGGTGTGTATTGCCTCTTCGTGTTGATTTGCTGATTGTCTCCTCAATTGTAAGTCACTTTGGACAAAAGCGTTTGGCAAATGACTAAATGTAAATGTAAATACAGCTTCTTTCTGCAACCTCTTACTCCCTTACAACCATCAACAAGACAAGCAACTTCCATCATCATCTTTAACACTTTTTTTTTTTGCTGTCAAATGCATTTGGATTTTAGGAGGCGTGATTGTTATTCTTATACAAATATTACAAATTCCCTAACTTTTAATGTCTGAAATGTCAGAATTTTCATAACCAGTGAGAACCCTTCAGGACTAAATAGTTTGTCTTTAACTTTCCAGGTTTTGAATGTTAAAGGGCACCTATGATGCAAAATTACCTTTAGGAAGCTGTTTGGACAGAACTATGTGTAGGTTTGGCGTCAACAATCATATTGGACTGATATAAACACTAAAAGTCTCTAAATTTAAATTCCTGATGTTAAAAAAAAAAATACAAATCCCAGTGATTTTGAGGCCCACAGCAATGTGACGTAAGAGTGTGGTTTTCCCCAGCCACCGAATTGATTGAGAGGCTTGTATTAACATGTCATGCATAGTCCACAGAACAGGATTTGCAAAGAAACTGGGATTAAAAGATCTGTTCCAAATGTCTGTGATCAGCTGCACCTCAAGAATAAATTTCACAAGTTTAAAACGTTTTAACACACAGCCTGTTTGTTATGAAGACAGTAAAAATCACTATGCATTTCATAATAGCTGAAATCCCTAAAGTTAAATACAAGAAACAACAATAATCGAGAGCAAAGTTATCATGTATGTGTGAGTACGGCGAACTTTGCAATGGCAATTGTGTGCGACTCATCCTTGCAGAAAGGTTTGAATAAACTCCAGCACAAATACATCAAATAACCTTTCTTGGTATTTTTGACTCATAAACTGAATCTTTGCTTCATCGCTGTTTGTATCTGTCACTGACGGCTGTTTATCTGATGTAATGCAGTAGAAGCAGACATACACTTGGGAACGGTGGGCGGGGAAAACCAGTTCATTTGCATTTAAAGGCACAGGTTACAAATACAGCTACACTTTGCTCTGAGGCCAAAATGGGCATGTTCTGCATTGTATAATAAACAATCTGATGGGTATTTTGAGCTGAAACTTTACGGACACATTCTGGAGACACCACACCTCACGTCTTGTAAAATTGGAGCCCCTTCAATAATTTGTATCTCACCCGAGTTTCTTGACCACGTTGATGTCTCTGAGGTCGACGCTGGTGGCGGTGGCAGGGTCGATGACTTTCATGACGGCATCTACACTCATGGGCGCGAGCAGACTGGAGTTCTGAGACACCACCTTAGAGCAGAGCGAGGTGGAGGCACTGTTCAGGAGACTCTCCCGGTCACTGAGCAGCAGCGGTGTACTGATGGACGTCAGGACCTCCACGCCTTTATCCACAGCCTTCTGGAAGGACTCGGAAATGATGGTCGGGTGGATCCCTGCCAGGACAAACAGATCATGTCCATTCTGATATCATAAACATCATTATAGCCAGGGTCTGATGGAATCGGTAAACATGTTTTGTTATTTCTGTGCATCATTTTTGCTTCATTTAATTTTTAGGGGGGATTTTACCTTTACTTGATAGAACAGTAGAAGGCATAAGACCTCAAGCTGGAAATCGAACTCGGGTCACCATGACCTGATATGTCGGCACACTTAACCACTAGGCTATTGGATATTGGGAATACAGTAACTAAAAACTTGAAAACATGAAATAAAAATTTTATCTTTTGTACAAGTATTACAATTAAAATCCAATTAGATCCACTTGTTTGGTAAACAAAGCAAGTCTCTTATATAATACACCTTCTAAAAGACAGAAAATATGACTTTACAAACTGTATTGTACATAAATCATATAAATACTTGCTTATCAGTTAATAAAATGACTGAAATTACTATAAAAACTGAATAAATATACATTAACGCAAGTAAATAAATATACTCGATGGGCTAAGAATAAAATAAATTAATAAATCAGCAGACTTCTGTGTGAACCTACATTATAGCCTAGTTTACATGCAAATTTCATCCAAAACTAAGAGGAATTTGACAATTACTAACCGATTGGAATTAAAATGTAATTTCTTTGGGATTAAATGTTGACTTATTTAATAATGCTTTAATATGTTTTATTAAGATGCAAATTATTCTGGATTGTAATTTTATAAAAACTCTTTTTGGAATTAAATGATGAAGCATTATTCAATTTAATGTCGTAATTAGCTGCTTTCAGACACAAACCGTTCTTTGTTTTCAAATAGCATATATAATTTTGTCTTTGTGTGTTAACGTAACATCATAAATATTTATAATAAACACAAACATGTTACTAATGTAACACAAACATGTAACAAACTATTACTAATTCTATTGGGACAAAGTAACTCCTCCCCTTAATAAAAAAACAGCCAATAAATAGCATTTTGCTTATCACAGCTCTGCCAATGAGAGTGGTTAAGCTCAAGCGCATCAAATGAAAAGCAAATGAGAAGCTTCTTGAAGGGGGTGGGGTTTATCAGATACTAGAGAGCATTTGATTGGTCAGAAGATTTGATGAGAAACTGAAGTACGAGGTGACTTAAGAAAAAAAGTTGATCCATTTATGTGGAAGTGACAAACTGCAATCTTTGAATGGTTATATCCTCGAAAAGCAAATGGTCACTATTTTGAAGCACACTAGCTTATTGACATCCTTAAGACTAACATACTGACAGTAACAATAAAAAAACATTATCTTAATTTCACAAGACTTTTAAACATGCACTTAAACACAACTAAAGCTTACCTTTCTGTAGCAGTTTAGCGCAGGCATCCAGAAGAGCTCCAGCAATCACCACCACAGATGTAGTGCCATCACCAGCCTCGATATCTTGAGCTTTAGACAGCTCCACCATCTGAAACACATGCAGATACATCCTATTACAATCCAGACTTCATCCTGCACATATACCGTGAGAATCAATCAGAATTTGATTCAGTTCTTGAGAGTCAAGATTCATAACAAAAGCACTGCTCTCACAACTGAGGTGACTTCTTTTTGTACAACTTCATTACTCCTAATGTCAGTATAAAATGTAAATTTGCAATGTTTAATTTGCTAGTGCACCTTGTCATTTTTTGATGCACAATTAATCCATTGTAAATGTTTGTTTTAGTAATCTTCAATAAAAGTCTAAGCATTTGCTTCTGTGTTTGGATTGGCCAATTCTCTGATGTCAGACGCTTCAGCCACAATATTCTTAGCCACGCACCTCTTACAGTTAGTTTGCTATGAGCGAATGACGCACAGAAAGATAGCACCGCCCCCGAATCAATATTCCTTGTCAGTTGACAGTACATCAACATATTGAAATGTTTTTTTTACTTCCGGTTAAAACAGATTTTATTTTGCCTTTATTTCTATACAGTATTTTTATATTTTCATCTAATTTTTTTTGAAAAACTGCCTTTATTTACGGTATATTTACATTCCTCTTGTAGTGTTTTTGTAATCTGTATGGACCTAGGGTGTGAGTAACAATTTAAATTCTCTGTATGTCTGTACATGAGGCAGGTTTGACATTTGATATATACAGTTGAAGTCAGAATTATTAGCCCCCCTGAATTATTACCCCCCTGTTTATTTTTTTCCCCAATTTCTGTTTAACGGAGAGATTTCTTCAACACATTTCTAAACATAATAATTTTAATAACTAATTTCTAATAACTGATTTTTTTTATCTTTGTCATGATGACAGTAAATAATATTTGACTAGATATTTTACAAGACACTTCTATACAGCTTAATGTGACATTTAAAGACTTAACTAGGCTAATTATGTTAACTAGGCAGGTTAGGGTAATTAGGCAAGTTATTGTATAACGATGATTTGTTCTGTAGACTATAGAGAAAAAAGAATTAGCTTAAAGGGGCTAATAATTTTGACCTTAAAATGGGTTTTAAAAAATTATTAACTGCTTTTATTCTAGCTGAAATAAAACAAATAAGACTTTCTCCAGAAGAAAAAATATTATCAGACATACTGTGAAAATTTCCTTGCTCTGGTAAACATAATTTAGGAAATAATTAAAAATAAAATTTAATAAAAATTTCAAAGAGGGGCTAACACAGACTTCAACTGTGTGTGTGTGTGTGTGTGAGATATCTATCTATCTATCTATCTCTCTCTCTCTCTCTCTCTCTCTCTCTCTCTCTATATATATATATATATATATATACACACACACATACATTCTTTTTTTATACAAAGTGACAAAGTATACAAAGTGACTTTTTTTATACAAAAATGAACTTTCAAATACAAGCTCTGTAGAAAGTCTAACAATGTCAATCAAAACAAAATATTCAGGTTATATTTATATACATTATATATATATATATATATATATATATATATATATATATATATATATATATATGCGCTAAAAAAACAACTGTTAATAATTACCATTTTGGCTGCGGGATGCAGCACCTGCATCTGTTTGAGGATTGTTGCTCCATCATTAGTGATGGTGACGTCTCCTTTCCCATCCTGGATCTGCAGAGATCCATTACATTCACTCAGTAAAGCACAGACAATACAGTCACTAATATACAACAACGTCAAATGAAGCATAAAACTTAGATATGAGATTTATACAAATGAGAAAATCGACCGGCAAACATACCATTTTATCCATGCCCTTAGGGCCAAGGCTTGTTCTGATGGCATCTGCGACAGCTGTCAATCAAAAGAAAGGATCAATCATCATCAATGAATCCTCACTTGCTGACACGGTTGCATTCATAATACAGTGCATTATCTAAGACGTCATTTTCTCTGTGTTACAGTATATTATATAGCAAAAATCTTGATAGCAAATTAAAAGAGAATTATCAAAGTGAAGCCCCGAAATACTGTTTGGTCACCGTACATCTTTAAGAATTGAAAGATAACATGAGTTATTGGCAAAAAATACAAACTACAAAATTTCTATATATATATATTCCCCAACATATGTACTAATATTTGTTGTGCTAATAACAGGTGTTCTAATATTTGGACTGACTTTTTTGTTATAGTTTCCATTTTTAACTTTGGCACTGACTTAAATGACTGACTGATATGCATAAATATAATATTGTAAAGAGTCCTATAAAAAATATTAATTTAAAACGGAGATCTTTGAGGGGTTTTGTGCTTTATATATATTTATGCTGTGTAATGCATTTATAAAATTTATTATTTTTATTAATTTAGTTTAAGAAGCCTCATTTTCCTTAACAGAAATTGGTGAGATAAACATTTTAAAATTACACAAATATGTATCAATAGCGTACATTACTTTATGGTGTAATGTTACCATTACACGCCGTAAAGAAGACCACACCTTATATAGACTCAAGCGAATTTGCATTGTGATAACCAGATTTTGTTTCACATCCAATACCAAAAACAGTCACTTCTGCAAAAATCTAAATACTCTTTATTAGAGATACCGCCATGTTTATGACAACATAGCACCTTTTTGGCCTCACTCTTCCGTTACACCGTCATGAGTTACACCAGTAAAATAAAATAAATCCCTTTCAGTGTTTTACAGTAAAATAAAATAAATCCCTCTCAGTGTTTTACAATAAACATTCCTCCTGAAGAGCCAGATTTCTTTCCTTTCTCACTAGTCTAATGTATTTGCACAAATATATTATTGTAAAGTGACCTAAAGCAAATATTAATTTAAAACAGAGATGTGTGAGGGGGTTTTATTTGCTTTAAACACATTTACGCTTGTCACTTTATATAAAATGTATTTATTTTGTATTCATTTAGTTTTAAAAGCCTCATTTTCCTTAACAGAAATTGGAGAGATGAATATTTTTAAATTACACTTATAACAATTAAACGAATATGTATCTATAACGTCCGTTACTTTTTGGTGTAACGTTACCGTTACATGTGTTGTCATAAAGAAGACCACACCTTATATAGACTCAAGCGATTGTGACAACCAGATTATGTTTCACATCTAATACCAAAAACAGTCTCTTCTGCAAACATTAAAATATTCTTTATTACAGACACCACTATGTTTATGACGATATAGCACTTTTAATGGGCTCGCGCTTCCGTTACACTGTCATGAGGTACACCAGTAATATAAAAATACCTGTCAGTGTTTTTACAATAAACATTCCTTCTGAAGGGCCAGATTTCTCACCTTTCCCGGCGTTGATGTTGCTGTAGCGGATCTGGGCGGGTTTGTCCCGGTCCACATACGCGCTTCCTTTGTTTTTGATCCCGCTTGCAGCCGCGACGGCTTCAGGCATGGCTGCTAATATTTATATGTTTTTAATCCGCGGAGATCACAGACGCAGATGGACGGTTCCCGGTGTTTCTAGCACGTCTGTCCGGTACGGATGGCCTCAGATAACGATCCGCTCCGAAAACCTCACACAGAACCTTCCAGAACCACCGGTCGCGACGGGAACAGAGAAAGGACCCACGTGGCGCGTGATGATGACGTTTGGGGGTGTCTGAAAAACATGCCGCATGCCGATCACGGTTGTGGTGAATAAATGTGTTATAGTGCCTGCGTTACACACATTGGTGTTGAGTGATTTAGAATATATGATGCGTTTCCATGCTCTTGGATTGAATTTAAAGCTCGCTAAACTCTAAATTGTGCTTGTGGACTAATGTTTCTGGCGGCGTGTGGAGCGGCCGGTGTTCAGCGACTGAAGGAAGATTTTGAAGCGATTCAGTGAAGGTAATGGGATGTTTGGAAAATGTTAATTTAATTAAAGTTAGTTGTGTTTGTCATGCACTAATTATGTAATATAACTGATGTAAGCTTAGTGTCTCTAGATAGAGATCTTTTCAAAAACATTCGGTTGAAACCATATTTTTGTCCTTATATAATGGGGATTTTTTTGTTACTCCGAAATTCTGTTGGGAAATATGCACATTTTAAGCTTCATTGTAGTTTTTTGATTAATTAAATGTAATTTAGTAGAAAAAAAGTTTATAAATTTAAATTATGAGTTATAAAAATTCACTAAATAATGTTTTCATGTTTGATATGAATATTTACATTTTCCAAAATTTGTTTTACTGTAAAACCACAGGAGAATCAACCAAAACATAAGTCAAATTATTATAAAAGCTGTAATATTTGTAAAAGCTTTTCTGTAATATTTTGTCCAACAGATGATTTTAGCAGACAAAAACATGAACATTTTGCAGTGGCCCGGCCAGAGTCCTGACTTAAACCCAATTGAGTATCTGTGGAGAGAGCTAAATATCAGGGTGATGGATAGGAGGCCCTCCCATTCTGAAATAGTTAGAGCTTATCAGTAAAAATGAATGGGCAAAAATGGCAGTGGAGACATGCAAAAAGCTGCTCAGCCATTATAGCAAGCATAAAGCAATCAGAATTTGACAGGAGCATGAATAATTTCGAGTTTTACCTCACTAACTTTTCTACATTCATGTACAATAGTTTTTACAGTAAAATTTGGCATAATATAACAAATAAATCTGTGTCATCATATCAGTAAATATTATGAGATACAATAAGAATTATTTAGCTAACACTATAATTATTTAGCTAACTGCTATATTTTGCCTTTATTCTCTTTATTTTGATCAGTATGCTGTGTCTGAAGGAGAAGGACCGGCCGGTGGTCCGAAAGCTGCTGTGTGCCGGCTGCTGTGTGCGATGTGTGCTGCGCTTCTGCTGTGTGGGATCCTCCTCCGCTTACAGACGATCATATGAGGTGTGTTTATCAGCTGATTTTGTGTGTGTGTGTGTATTAAACCAGTGTTTCTCAACTACGTTCCTGGAGGACCTGAGATTATAGTTCCTATATCAGCCTAGAAAATAGCAACTTTTTGTATTTGCTTAATAGCAGATGTGACTACAGAAGTGTCAGACTTTATATTATCCCTGTTTATATTATCAAAACTCTCTTTTTTTTTTTTTTTTTAATGAGATGCTAATGGTCTAATCCGATTCAATGATCTATGCTAAGCTAAGCTAAAAGTGCTTCCGCCAGACCCGGAGATCACCTGAATGGATAGTAAAACTCAACTGTTTAACTCTAGGGGAGCTGTAAAATGAACCCAAATAAAGTGGAGTGTTCCTTTAATGAAGATTCACGATTACAGGACATACAGAAGGAGCTTCTGGCCTTCATCGGTGAGGAAGACAGCCCACAATTCCATGATGCTTCTGGTGAGGAGAAATCAGACGACCCACCAAGCAAACGCATGAGAATAGAGGACAGAAACACAGAGGATTGTGTTATGCCAGAGACTGAGCCGGACGCAGATGTTTGTCCAGTGTGTTTAGGAGTTTTGCAGGACTTCTGCAGTCCAACATTTGCCAAACAGGTACAGGCTGATTTCAGCCCCTTTGTATTTTTGTTCAGTGACATTAACCGTGGTATGCCTTGTCTTGTGTTTATTACATTGCAATTTTTTAAATGTTTGCACATATTTGTACACCTAGTTCTTGCACTTAATTTAATAATTCCTGTACAATGACAATACAGATCTTATTATATTATAATCTTTGATTTTAATATTGTTATTGCAATAATTAATTAACCCTTTAACTGTCACCCACTTTTTGAGTTCAGACTATAAAATAACATATAGAATATGCATATAAATATAATAACATAAAATGCAAATAAAAAAAAAATAATTCCAGATGCATAATATTAATAATAATAATAATAATAATAATAATAATAATAATAATAATGATTATGTTTTTTTTTTGTAATAATTTTTTTTTTAATTAATTATTAATTTAGTAGATGCATGTTATTATGATTGTTATAACTAGTATAAAATAAGTCCAATTAAGTAATACAAAATAACAAATAATAAGTGTCCAGGAATAATTTTGAAAATTGTTCCAGCATCAGATGACTAATTATTATAATTGTTGTAGTAACTGGTATTATTACAATAAGTTGTATTTAATTTATTGTCATTGTTTATTATAAAATAATCATTCTAAAATTGCTAAAATACAAAAAAGCATTGTTCAGTAAATAAAATTAATTCACACAGCTCAATAACAATAATAGAAAATAATAGCAAATTTATAATTAATTAAATAAAATATTAATATAATGTAAATTATAAATAATAATAATACAATTTTAATAATGATAAAATGTCAATTAAATCAATATATTTATATTGTTTTCATTTTAGTACAAAATACAAATTGTTCCAGCAGCAGATGAGTAATTATTATAAATATTGTAGTAATTCAGATTATTACAGTAAATTGTATTTAATTTGTAATTGTTTATTTTTAAATAATAATTGAAAAAAATTCAAAAATATGAAAAAATCCCCCAAAAATAAAAATATTTTTATCACAGCACATAAAATATAAAATAATAGCAAATTAATAAATTAAATACAAATATTTCAATAAATCAAATTCCCACAGCTCATAAAATATAAAAATAATAGCACATTTATAATTAATTAAATAAAATAATAATATAATGTAAATTATAAATAATAATAATAATACAATTTTAGTAATGATAGAATGTCAATTAAATACATATATTTAAATTGGTTTTCATTTTAGTACAAAATACAAATTGTTCCAGCAGCAGATGAGTAACTATTATAAATATTGTAGTAATTCGGATTATTACAGTTAATTGTATTTAATTTGTAATTGTTTATTTTTAAATAATAATTGAAAAAAATAAAAAATATGAAAAAATCCCCCAAAATAAAAATATTTTTATCACAGCACATACAATATAAAAAAATAGCAAATTAATAAATTAAATACAAATATTTCAATAAATCAAATTCACACAGCACTTAAAAAATAAAAATAATAGAAAATGTATTAATTAGATACAAATATTTCAATTTGTATACATTTTAGTATAAAATACAAATAAATTGAGTCTCTTAACTATTGAAATTCCCATCCGCACGCCATTTCATGTCTAATTTCATTAATTATGCAGGTTTCTGATGCGGTAAAGGAACAACAGTTTGAGTTTGAGAGTCTGGTTTTGACCGTTTCTCTTCCCGCTCAGCTCTCCGTCAGAGAGGTCAGTGTTATCGGCCACAGATGATGCTTTTATAACCTATTTTAATCATAGAAATCCAGTCCAAACATGCTTGTGTGTGTGTTTGTACAGCATTCCTGTTGGCTGCATGTGAAAAAGGAAGTCAGGTATGTACACTGCATACATTTCCCATAGGGCTGAGCGGTGTTACAAAAAATCCCATATCACAATATAAATAATTTCATATCCTGATAGTGATATATATCATGATATATTATCATTTCTGTTAATTAAATCAATTTAGAGTTTATATGCAGTATATGTAAATGTATAATCCATCTGAAGTCACATGACGCTGTGTTTCAGGGAGAAGAGCATGTGTTTGGGCAAAGACGATGTGATTCAGGTGAAGGACGCGTTTAAGTGGGCGGTACAGGGAAAGATCGCTCAGGAACTGGGAGCTTCTGTTATGGCCAACGTGAGTTTACTTCTTCACTGATTACTCTGAATAATTCACTATTATTTTTTATCATCTCTTCATCCTGTGATCCGCAGAGCCCATGTGAAGTGAGTGTCGGATTTATACACACAGAAACAGATGAGGACTGTCATTTCTTGTAAGTGTAATAAGAATTGAATAATGAAAATTGTTTGTTTTACTCTTTTTCTTAAAACTGCAGGTGCTTGATACTACAACATGGACATTTTCATAATGTTATACTGCAATTTGCATACCATTATCCCCCAGATTGCATACACTTGTACTGCAATTGTCATAAAAAACTGCAACTTGCATACAATTATACCTCAGATTTCATCAAATGAAACTGCAATTATCATGAGTATTCTGCAAAAATTATACCCCAGATTGCATAAGATTATACTACAATTTGCATAAAATCATATGGCAATTTGCATACAATTAAGCTGCAATTTGCTAAAGACTTGTTCCTCAGATTGCATAAAATTATACTGCAAAATACAGAAATTGGCACAAAAATGATCCCCCAGATTGTATAAAAATATACTGCAACCTACATAATTATACTTATACTTATAATTATATATATATATATTAGAATATTGAAATGTTAAAAAATTATCCCCGAGATTGCATAAAATTATGCTGAAATTAGCATCTTGAATTCTGCACAAAATTATCTTAAAATGATACTTCAATTTGCATAAAATTATACTTCAGTTTGCATAAAATGATTCCCCAGATTGCATAAAATTATACTGCAATTTGCATAAAATGATTCCCCAGATTGCATAAAATTATACTGCAATTTGCATAAAATTATTTCTTAATTTGAATAAAATTATACTCCAATTATTACAAAATTATACTGCATAATACTGGAAATTGTATCAAATGGTTGCCCAGATTGAAAAAAATTATAATGCAATTATTTAATCATACTGCAATTTGCATAAAATTATTTCTCAAATTGCATGAAATTATACTGCATAATACTGAAATTTGCACAGAATCACCCTTTGATTGCACACAATTATACTGCAATTTGCATAAAACGGTTCACCAGACTGCATAAAAATATAGTGCAATCATGATAAAATTATACTGCAAATTACTGAATATTATCCCCAAATAAGAATACTTCAGTTTGCATAAAATATTGCTGCAACTTGCATAAAATAAGTTCTCAAATTGCATTAAATTATACTGCAATTATTATAAAATTATACTTAAATTAAATTTGCACAAAAATCAACCCCCAGATTACATCAAATTATACTGCAAATTACTAAATATTATCCCCCAAATAAGAATACTCTAGTTTGCGTAAAATATTGCTGAAACTTGCATAAAATTATACTGCAATTATTATAAAATTATACTTAAATTAAATTTGCACAAAAATCAACCCCCAGATTACATAAAATCACACTGCAATTTGCATAAAAATATTCCTTTAGATTGAATAAAATTAAAATGCAATTACCATCAAATTATACTGCAAAATACTGTGATTTTTACGTATAATTAGCCCACAAATTGCATAAAAGTATACTTAAATTTGCATAAAATTATACTGCAACTTGCATACACTATACTGAACTTATGAATCTTGTGTGTATATATACACACAATATATATATATATATATATATATATATATATATATATATATATATATATATATATATATATGTATGTATATATGTATATATGTATATATGTATGGAAAATATATATATGTATGGAAAAATTCTAAAACATGCTAAAAGTAATATTTCTGTTATAATAAGTTATAATAGTGTTGGTAAAATACTTTAAGTTGCTTATAATTATACTACATGTAAAAGTTTACTACAGGTTACATCAAATTATTCCCAAAATTGTATAAAATTATAATCCCAAAATATGCATAAAATTATTTGCCAGATTTAGTCAAATTATGTTATAATTATCATAAAATTAATACAATCTGCATTAAATGATGTCCCAGATCTTGTAAATGTACTCTTCAAGATGTGTAAAATTGTTGTCAGTGATGTAAACTTCTAATGTGCAAAATTCTTCTTTAAATTTGTGAAAATTATACTTTTATGTGCACACAATTATAGTACAACGTGCAAACGATTGCTCCAAAAATTTATTAAAATTATATTACAACACAGATAATATTTTACTACTAGAATAAAAGTCAATTTTACTCAAACCAAATGTATTAATTGCTTTAAATAAAGTTTGTTTCAGATGAACACATGTAAAAATATCTTGCCTTTATGGTGCAAAGTGTCTCCCTTCATGATGTCACTTCCTCATTAACACAGCTGTGCTTTTCTTTGGGCAGAGCAAACACGTGTCCAGACTGTTTTAAACCCACCAAAAATAAAGCGGTATGATTTCCACATTTTTTCCTCTGTTGTATCTTTGGTCTTCACATTTTGTATATTAAAAAAAGAGTGTTTCACACATATAAGTCCTGTATTGGTAATCCTCACCTTCTCTGTGGCTCAGTCCATCTTCACTAGGATGGCGGTGGTCAAAGCGCTGGACAAAATCTCTGAGGAGACGTTCAGCCGGTGAGGTTTTCTTTGTTTTCCTGCTCATGTAAAACACAGGTTTGATTTTGTCATGAAATGTCTGATATATATCTGTGTGTGCAGGTATTACCCATGTCCACCAAAGAAACCAAACTCCAGATGCTCGTCGCTGGACACCACATGTCTGCACACGTCTGTCTTTATAGCAGGTACGTCCAGATCATTAGTCAATGGCTGTCATCTGATCTCAGAATACATAAGTGCATAAAATAAAGAATATGCATAAAATAAAGAATATGCATAGAATTAAAAATGCATAAACGTATACTATAATTTGCATATAATTATTCTCTAAATTGGGTAAAATGCTACATGCTACTTTAAATAATGCTACATGCATAAAATTATACTTCAAGCTGAATAAAATTATGCAGCAATTTGCATAATTATTTTCCAAGTTGGATCAAATTTTTCCACAACATGAATACAATTATACTAGAATTTGCATAAAATTATACTACAATTTGAATACATTACTCCCCCAAATTGCATAAAATTGTTCCTCAAATTGATTAAAATTATTCTTCAATTTGAATAAAATCATACTGCAAAGGGCACACAATTATTCCCCAGATTGCATGCATAAAAATAATCTCCAGATTGCATAAAATTATACTTTAATCTGCATCAAATAACTAACAAGATTGCATATAATTATACTGCAATGTTTTGTTAATTTATAGTGCAACTTGCAAAAAAATTATTCTTCAATTTGCATAAAATAATTACCCAGATTGTGTAAAATTGTACTGCAACATTTGTGAAATTATAATGCAGCTTGCATAAAATTACTCCCCAGAGTGCATAAATTATACTCCACTTTGCATAAAATAATTACCCAGATTGTGTAAAATTATACTGCAACATTTGTGAAATTATAATGCAGCTTGCGTAAAACAACTCCCCAGAGAGCATAAATTATACTCCACTTTGCATAAAATAATTAACTAGATTGTGTAAAATTATACTTCACCATTTGTGAAATTATAATGCAACATGCATAAAATTACCCAGATTGCATGAAATTAAACTGTAACTTTTGTAAAATTCTACAGCAATTTGCATAAACATTCTCCATGTTGGATAAAATTGCACCACAAAGTGGATAAAATTATACAACAATTTACATAAAATTATACTGCAACATGCATAAAATTATACAATTTATGTTAAATTATACTGCAACATGCATAAAATTATACAATTTATGTTAAATTATACTACAATTTGCATAAAATTATCCAGATTGCCTAAAATTAAACTGTAACTTTTGTAAAATTCTACAACAATTTGCATAAACATTCTCCAAGTTCTGCAACTTGCATAAAATTATACAATTTATGTTAAATTATACTACAATTTGCATAAAATTATACTGCAACTTGCATAAAATTTTTCTCCAAGTGACATAAAATGATACTGCAACTTGCATAAAATTATACAACTTATGTTAAATTATACTGCAACATGCATAAAATTATACAACTTATGTTAAATTATACTGCAACATGCATAAAATTATACAACTTATGTTAAATTATACTGCAACATGCATAAAATTATACAACTTATGTTAAATTATACTGCAACATGCATAAAATTATACAACTTATGTTAAATTATACTGCAACATGCATAAAATTATACAACTTATGTTAAATTATACTGCAACATGCATAAAATTATACAACTTATGTTAAATTATACTGCAACTTGCATTAAATTATACAACTTATGTTAAATTATACTGCAACATGCATAAAATTAACCAGATTGCATAAAATTAAACTAACTTTTGTTAAATTATTCTACAACATGCATAAAATTATACTGCAATTCCCATAAACATTCAAGTGACAAAATTATACTACAATTTGCATGAAATTATACTACAACTTGTGTAAAATTATACTACAACTTGTGTAAAATTATACTACAACTTGTGTAAAATTATACTACAACTTGTGTAAAATTATACTACAACTTGTGTAAAATTATACTACAACTTGTGTAAAATTATACTACAACTTGTGTAAAATTATACTACAACTTGTGTAAAATTATACTACAACTTGTGTAAAATTATACTACAACTTGTGTAAAATTATACTACAACTTGTGTAAAATTATACTACAACTTGTGTAAAATTATACTACAACTTGTGTAAAATTATACTACAACTTGTGTAAAATTATACTACAACTTGTGTAAAATTATACTACAACTTGTGTAAAATTATACTACAACTTGTGTAAAATTATACTACAACTTGTGTAAAATTATACTACAACTTGTGTAAAATTATACTACAACTTGTGTAAAATTATACTACAACTTGTGTAAAATTATACTACAACTTGTGTAAAATTATACTACAACTTGTGTAAAATTATACTACAACTTGTGTAAAATTATACTACAACTTGTGTAAAATTATACTACAACTTGTGTAAAATTATACTACAACTTGTGTAAAATTATACTACAACTTGTGTAAAATTATACTACAACTTGTGTAAAATTATACTACAACTTGTGTAAAATTATACTACAACTTGTGTAAAATTATACTACAACTTGTGTAAAATTATACTACAACTTGTGTAAAATTATACTACAACTTGTGTAAAATTATACTACAACTTGTGTAAAATTATACTACAACTTGTGTAAAATTATACTACAACTTGTGTAAAATTATACTACAACTTGTGTAAAATTATACTACAACTTGTGTAAAATTATACTACAACTTGTGTAAAATTATACTACAACTTGTGTAAAATTATACTACAACTTGTGTAAAATTATACTACAACTTGTGTAAAATTATACTACAACTTGTGTAAAATTATACTACAACTTGTGTAAAATTATACTACAACTTGTGTAAAATTATACTACAACTTGTGTAAAATTATACTACAACTTGTGTAAAATTATACTACAACTTGTGTAAAATTATACTACAACTTGTGTAAAATTATACTACAACTTGTGTAAAATTATACTACAACTTGTGTAAAATTATACTACAACTTGTGTAAAATTATACTACAACTTGTGTAAAATTATACTACAACTTGCATGAAATTATGTACTACAACTAATTTCTGGGTTGTTAGAAGTGAACTCAGAAAATATGTAAATCTACAAACCTGCATGTCTTCAGGTCGGTATAATAAGTTTTCTCGGGAGCTTCCGCAGACGCCGTGGGTGATTGACGGAGAGAGACGGATGGATGGATCAGTGGAGGAGCTGATCGCGGCTCCGCTTCTGTCCTCCTTCAGAGCTGATGGTAAGAGTAAAAACCTACAGCAGAATTGGGTCCCAAACTGTAGGTGGTGTATTTGTCGTTTTCTAACAATATAGCTTGCGGTCAGATTGATTTCATACATGAAGGATTTGTTTTTCTGTGTAGGTTTTAACTTCTCATCTTCAGGACGAGAGGACGTGGATGTGAGGACTCTGGGAAATGGTAAATCATGGCTTTCACTGTCTCTGATACTGTGCTTTGCTTTCTTTATTTTGAGTATCTGGCAATTCAGAACAGCTTTCCTGAGACTTTTAAGTTTATACCTCACATTTTTTGCAGAGGAAATAGTCTAAATTCCAAAGATGTTAATGTTTTTCCCCAGAATGCTGAGTTTACATCACTATTTTTTTTTCAACATGGAATTCTGGTTTTACCCTTTTCTTGGAATTTTAAGTTTACATCATCTCAGTTTTCATACCTAAATGGACTTTTTCTAAAAATTCGGAATTTACATCTCGAATTTGGAATTTTTTTCCTCTGATTTTATTTTACATCTCATGACCCCCCCCCCCCCCACCACCCCTTTAGAGTTTAGAATTTTCTAGGAATTTTGAGTTTACATCTTTGAATACTGCATTATAATAAATTCTGACTTGATATCTCAGAATTTAGAGTTTATAACTCATAACTTTTCCCACCTTGGAATTAAGAAATCTCAGAATTTTGAGTGTTTTTTTAGGAATTTTAAGTTTACATCTTGGAATTCTGACTTTACATCTTATGATTTTTCCCATCTTGGCATTCAGAAATCTCATAATTTTGAGTTTACATCACAGAATTTTACTTTTTCTAGGAATTTTGAGTTTATTTTGAGTTCTCGCTTATTTTGTTGGTTTCTCAGGTCGTCCGTTTGCTATGGAGCTACTGAACCCTCACCGAGCAAAATTCAACAGAACCGAGATCAAGCAAATACAGGAGGTACAAACACATCTGTCTGGCTGTCTTTACTCTCACCGGCTACTTTATTAGGTACACCTTACCAGTACCGGTTTGGACCCCCTTTTGCCATCAGAACTGCCTTAACCCATAGTGGTATAGATGCAACAAGGTACTGGAAATATTCCTCAGAGATTTTGCTCCATATTGACATGATAGCATTATGTAGTTGCTGCAGATTTGTCGGCTGCACATCCATGATATGAATCTCCCGTTCCACCACATCTCAAAGGTGCTCTATTGGATTGAGTTCTGGGGACTGTGGAGGCCATTTGAGTAAAGTGAACTCATTGTCATGTTCAAGAAACCAGTCTGAGATGATTCACACTTTATGACATGGTGCGTTATCCTGCTGGAAGTAGCCATCAGAAGATGAGTACACTGTGGTCATAAAGGGATGGACATGGTCAGCAACAATACTCAGGTAGGCTGTGGCGTTGACACGATGCTCAATTGGTACTAATGGGCCCAAAGTGTGCCAAGAAAATATCCCCCACACCATTACACCACCACCAGCCTGAACCTTTGATACAAAGCACAGGGATCAACTTTAAAGGTTTCTACTGGCTTGCTTCAGTCTTTAAAGTGGTAACATGGTAGGCATGGGATGATAACCGTTTTTCAAGGTATACCGCGGTTTTAAAACTTTTTCTGTAATACCGTTCCTATGGTATGAGTAAGATTTTTTTTATTTACATATATTTTTTTGTTTTTTTATGTATATATTTTTTAGGACAACAGTGTCTTCAGCAGAAAAAATATCCAAAGATTCTGTTTTAAATTGTAAAGAAATCTGTGTTTTTGAAACAAATGAAGAAGAGCAGAAGTCTATGAGTCATTTGAGTTATATAGCCTGACGTGTTTACTGCTTCAAAATATCATAAATCTTTCAAAAAATAAAATATATTGTTTTCAAAGGGGAAAACAGTTGTAGTTTTTTACCCAGACATTTAAAAAGAATATATTTAAAAGCAGCGAGCACAATACCGTGATATTTTTATCCAAGGTTATCATACCGTCAGAATCTTATACTGGCCCATGCCTATTACATTGTCAACTGCAGGAATCTTAAATATTATTTTTTAGCCAACTTGATACTTTTTCAAACTAAATAAACTAGCAGGCTTCCTCAAGCCTCCATAAAGTTTGTCCTCAAACTTTAACATCTAACGTTCAGAGATGCTCTTCTGCATACCTCAGTTGTAACGATTGGTTATTTGAGTTACTGTTGCTTTTCTATAAGCTGGAACCAGTCTGGCCATTCTCCTCTGACCTCTGGCATCAACAAGGCATTTGCACTCACAGAACTGCCGCTCACTGGATATTTTCTCTTTTTCTGACCATTGTCTGTAAACCCTAGAGATGGTTGTGCGTGAAAATCCCAGTAGATCAGCAGTTTCTGAAATACTCAGGCCAGCCTGTCTGGCACCAACAACCATGCCACATTCAAAGTCACTTAAATCCCCTTTCTTCCCCATTCTGATGCTCGGTCTGAACTGCAGCAGATCGTCTTGACCATGTCTACATGCCTAAATGCATTGAGTTGCTGCCATGTGATTGGCTGATTAGAAATTTGCATTAATGAGCAGTTGGACTGGTGTACCTAATAAAGTGGCCGGTGAGTGTATATCAAATCTGTGAATAACGATGCATAATGTTCATTATATTATAACCACAAAATATCTAAAGTGAATTTTGGCTTCTATTCTCTACCAGACGATCAACCAGTCTTCTGACAAAATCCGAGTTCGAGACCTACAGATTGTTTCCAGGTGTGTGTTGAATATACAACTATAAGTGTAATAATTGTCCCTTTTTTAAAATAGAGATTTATAAATCACATGAAAACTGAATAACTAAGCCTTCCATTGATATATGGTTTGTTAGCACAGGAAAGTATTCAGAAAAAAAAAGATTGAGGGTTAAAAAACAAAACAAAATCAAAATACTGAGACATTTAAAGTAACAAATTAAGTTTTTAGCAATGCATATTTCTTATTAAAAATTAAGTTTTGACATATTTACAGTCTAAAATTCACAAAATACTTAATAATCGAATGATTTTTGGCATAAAAGAAAGATCTGGCTATTCCTACAGATATACCAGTGCAATTTAGGACTGTTTTGTGCTCCAGGACAAGATCCTTTAAGAAAAACCTAAGTGATTACCCATTTGTATATGAATATAAGTAAAGGTGCGAAAGAAAAAATCATAGATTTTATAAATGCTTCTCGAAAGAGCTATTTTTAGTTTCTTTAGCCTATTTTTAGCCTAATATTTGGAACTGAATAGATTTAGCATCACTTTTGTCTATTGCAGAAAATATGCCCCCGTGCAACTTAAGCCTGGTTTTGTCTTACAGGGAAGCAACAAGCCGCATGAAAGAGGGTGAAGAGGAAAAGACGAAGACCTACAGCGCCCTCATCTGGACTGAGAAAACCATTGACAGCACTGACCTGCACTTCCTGGAAAACATCAAGGTTTTAGGAGCTTTCTGATCTCTGTGTGAGCGGAGTCACTCTGAGTGGAGAAGAGCTGATGATTGTGTGTGTGTGTGTGTGTGTGTGTGTGTGTGTGTGTGTGTGTGTGTGTGTGTGTGTGTGTGTGTTTAGGATCTGAAAGTGGCTCAGAAAACCCCCCTGCGAGTGCTTCATCGGCGGCCGCTGGCGGTCAGACAGAGACTCATTCACTCCATGAGCAGCGTTTACCTGGACAAACACCACTTCACGCTCAAGCTGCGCACACAGGCCGGGACGTATCCTTACTCAACACACTCTACAGCTCATACTCTGCATCAGCCACATGACTGCGAAAACTAGGACTGTTTTGGGGCAAAAGGTTGTCTTTATATGATCACCACGGCTGTGCAAAACTAATATTGTGAAATATAATTACAATTGTAATGTTCTTTGCCTGGTTTTAGATCACAATAATTCTTCAGTATGGTGTAGGGCCTCCTTTTGAGACAAATACAACATCAATTGGTCTTGGGAATGACAGACATAAGTCCTGCACAGTGGCCAGAGGGATTTTGATGCAATCTTCTTGCAGAATAGTGGCCAGGTCACTACGTGATGCTGGTGGTGGCTCAATAATATTAAGATCTGGTGACTGTGCAGGCCATGGGAGATGTTCAACTTCACTTTTTATGTTCATCAAACACTGTCACCAGACTTGCTGTGTGTACTGGTGCTTTACCATCCTGATACAGGGCACCACATTCAGGATACAATGTTTGGTGCACATGGTCCTCCAAAATGGTTCGGTAGTGACGCATCGGTCTAGCACACGTTATTGGGCTTAGGGAACGCCAGGATATTGAGCCCAAACCATCAATAATCTACCTATATGCTTCACTCTGGGCATGAAACAGCCTGGGTGATCAACTTCTTTGGGGCTTCTCCACACCGTAACTCTCCCAGATATGGGAAAGACAGTGAGAGTAGACTCATCAGAGGACAATACATGTTTCACATCGTACACAGCCCAAGATTTTCGCTGCTGGCAACATTGAAATCGACATTTGGCATTGGCATGAGTGACCAAAGGTTTGGCTATAGCAGCCTGGCCATGTATTTTGACCCTGTGGAGCTCCTGGCAAACTGTTTTGGTGGAAACAGGAGAGTTGAGGTGCAGCAAATGATGATGATATTAGAGTGATCTCTGAAGGATCACTTGACACTGATGACTACAGTTAATAAGCTAAAAATTCAGCTATTCATAACAAATCATTCATTTTCCTTTGGCTTAGTCTCCATTTCAGAGGTTGCCACAGCGGAATGAACCACCAACTATTTGTTTTACACAGTGAATGCCCTTCCAGCTGTAACCCAGTACTGGGAAACACATTCATTCACACACACACACACACACTCAGACACCACGGCCAATTTAGTTTATTTAATTCACCTGTAGCGCATGTGTTTGGACTGTGGGGGAAACCGGAGCACCCGGAGAAAACCCACGCAAACAACAGGGAAATCATGCAAACTCCATACAGAAATGCTAACTGACCCAGCCGGGAATCGAATCACCGCAAAAGATTTCTTTCATCAACGTTAAAAATCCTGATGATTACTTTGTTCATTCTACTGGTGGTACTGATTGTGAGCTACTGAGAATGATTTTCAAGGGATCTTTCACACAAAGTCAATGTTTTCCTTCACGAGTGTCACTTCAGGTACATCAAAGAGTTTGTTCATGGAGATTTCGGACGGACCAAACCAAACCTCTGCGATCTGATGAACACTGAGGCTGATATCCTGGAGCTCGACGTCGAGGTCAGCCTTTTTTATTACTATTTTATTTGCATGATAGAAAAGTCTTTATAAATCTCTATTAAATGTTTCTCTTTCCTGTTGGAATGTTTCGACTCTGAATTTTCCTTATTATTAATAATAATAATAATAATAATAAAAGTTGATAATTTTTTGGAGTCAGCGCAATAGCCTAGTGGTTAGCACACTGACATATGGTGCAGTAGCACTTCAGGGCGTCCCGAGTTTGAATCCTGGCTCAAGCACATTTCCCACCCCTACCCCCTCTTTCTCTCCGACTTCACTTCCTGTCTCAAATACTGCCCTATCAACTTGATAAAGGCAAAAAGGCCAAAAATAAATCTTTAAAAAAAAAGTTGATAATTTTTATTTCGTTTTCATGATGGAAATCTCTTTGTAAATCTCTATTGAATGCCTAGTATTCCTCTTTTCTGTGTATTTCAGTTTGTAGACATCGACTAAATGAATTTTCCTTGAAACATCTTAATTGCTTTTTGTAGTGTTATGTGTACATTTTAACCGTTTAGCTGGATTGTTTTGGTATTTATTTATTTTGGTTGCATGATAGAAATCTTTATAAAATGTTTTATATTCCTCTTTTCTGTGTATTTCAGTCTGTAGACATCGACTTAAAGCAGATTTCCTGATAAAAACAACATTATTTTGATCATGTTAGGTTGCTCTTTTATTTGGTCGCATGACTGGTTTGGTTAGCTGTTTCGTTTTGGTATTTAATTGTAGGTTTTAGTTTGGTCGCATGACAGAAATCTCTCTCAAAATGTCTAAAATCCCTGTTTTCTGTCTGTGTTTCAGTCTGTAGACATCGACTGGCCTCCTGCTATTCCAGATTGACGTCTGGCATTTGGTGTTCTTGTTTGACAGGGACTGTATGTATATTTTTGTCCTACATTTACGTATTAGTTTGATCATTATTTGGTTGAATTATATTTCTGAATGCACATTTTCCTGAATAAAAACAGCCTAATTTAGTTTTTTGTTAATTATGGTTTCGTTTCTCTTTCAACAGTCTGCCTGGTTTGTTTTGGTATTTACTAATAATTAAAAAAATTATTCATCTACTTTCTAGCTTTTCCCCTATTTAGGGCTATAATATTAATTTCAGTCCTGCTAAAAGCGATATGGGGTGTAAACTATGGATGAATAAGGGCATAATAAGATTAAAAGATTTGTATGAAGACAATATATTAATGTCATTTAAAAATCATGTAGCTTTTTAAAATATTTACAACTGAGTTTTTATCTTTACACATTAAAAAAATTCAACACAGCTCCCCCAAAGGTCGGTATTGGAAACTTTTACAGAACAAGATGACGAATTACACAATTATATAACATATATTAGGAGAAAATCATAAAGAAAACTCTCAAAATAAAAGACTAGCATGGAGCCAAGATACAAAAATGGATATTCCAGTAGAGAACTGGTTATAATATGTCTGAATGCACAAACAAAAACATTAAACTTCCGACTGAAATTGCTACAGTATAATTGGGTAATGAGAACATGTATTACTCCTGTAAGATTAAATAAATTCAACCCTAAAGTCCCTGATCTTTGTTCTAAATGCAATGAGATACAGGGTATATTTTGAGTGGAGGTGACCTAGTATATTTCACAATTCATTTCCATTTCAATTCCTGCATTATGTATATTGAATATGTACGAAGACAGTTGTGCTCTGTCTACTAAAGAAAGAAAATTGATTGATTTATGTTTAATACAAGCAAGGCGTTGTTTTTCTTTAGGTTGAAAACATGTTGCCCCTCCATTGGACTTCTAACATGTTTGGCTCTTGAAAAGCTCACATATATAATAAGGAAAAAATCCTCTGAATTTTGTGATATGTGCGAGGTGTTTTAGAATTTTGTGGGGGGAAAAAAAAATGGAGATTGAAGAAGCTTTGGAAGTCAGAAGTTGTGGAATGTGAATTGGTGTTTGATTAGATTTCTTTTATTATTTATTTATTTTTAATAAGGATTATTATTTAATTTTCCCTAAACTGGTCTGGGGTAAGTTTTGGATATTGGGGTTTGATTTATTGTAAAACCCTGAAAAAAACTTAATTAAGACTTGATATACAAAAAATTATTTATCAATATTGATAAAGAGGTTTTTGTATATTCTTACTGTTTTTTTTTTTTTAATCATGTTACAGAGTAAATCAAAGTGTTACTTGAGCCAAATAATAATTACATATTATACATTTTATAACATTACATTATATTAATAATACTATAAATAATAAAAATAGCTTTTTATAGCAGATGTGAATTTCTGATATGTATATATTTTAAATAAGCATTATTTTAGACCTTTACTTGTTTTAAAAATACAAATGGGTAATTTTATATTTATTTAGGCTTTTCTTGAAATCCTGGAGCACAAGTATAAAGTTGCACAGGAATATTTGTAGGAATAGCCAAAAATATACATTGTAAATGTATTAAAGTCAAAACGATCAATTTTTCCTTTATGCCAAAAATCATAACAATATTAAGATCAGAGATGCCCAAAGTAGGGCCCGCAGGCCAAAGTTCGCCCACGGTAACCTTTCATTTGGCCCACCATCCACTCTGAGCAGAGATTTAGAATAATTAACAGAGATCGTCATTTCTAATTTAACATAACCTTTTGTTTGTTTGTTTAATTGTTGAGCTACAAAAAAGCCAACTGAAATGAAATGTTTCAATGAAATGTTAAGATTTTGAAAAATGTAAATATGTCACTCAAAGATAGAGGACAATGCGCAAGGCGATGCAGCTTGACTCGTGTATTCAGCATTGAACACCATTGTGTTTTTATTGTAAGAAGTTCATTATTAAATGTTAAAAACGTATAATTATTAATAGGATTAAAGTACTTCTATTTATTTTTAAACATTAATACCATTGCAGTTTTGATGGTACAGTATATTTACCTTCGGCCCACCACCCTCAATCAAGTTTGGCTTTTGCCTCTTCATAAGCAAAAGTTTGGGCACCCCGATTTAGCTCATGTTTCATGAAAAAATGTAGAGAATTTCCTACTCTAAAAATATCCAAATGTAATTTTACTAATATGCATTGCCAAAAACTTATTTCTGACATATTTAAAGCTGATTTTCTGAATGTTTTGATAATTATTTATTTTTCATGATGACGTATAAATCTAACATAAAAAAGAACCCTTAAATCACTGGATTTGTGGTCCAGGGAAACATAATAAATGTTCTTAACCCTTATGTACTGTTGGGGATGTTTTAATCCACTCTGGGGGGGATTTGGAGTCTTAATTTGGCCCTAACTTTTTCTGTGTTTCAGCTAGCGAAATGATGGTGACAAATTTAATTTTGACATATTTTGGGAAAATGCTTTAATTATTATTATTATTTTTTTCAAACTTCAAGAGTTCACACTTAGATATCGTTTGACAACTGTTAGCAGGATTGGCATGCTGTCCCGGGAGAGAACCCTGAGCTCGGAGATAGTTGAGCCCAGGGCTCCCGCCTGGTCCATAGAGCATATGAGGGGAGTACGAGATCAGGTGGTTCTCGAGAGCTCCCCGTAGTAAAGGAAGAAAGGAGGACAAGGGGTGGATGGGGGGTTTCTTCGGAAAACGAAGATAAGAGAGTAGTTCTAGCTAGGCTACTTATAGTGAGGTGGGGTTAATCTGATTGGCTAACTAGTGAATGTAGATGAGTGCCCAGCTGTAGTCAATCATATCACGTGCTCCTCTCGAAATTAGTTTGTGAACTTCACTTGATGCACTTTGGGCAAATTTACTACCCTTTCATTATGTTTGAGATGAAAACACCCACTAAACTGCTGTAAAAATGCATCAGATAAATAATTTCTTCAATTTTTTTTTTTTGCAGAAATCTGTTAATCAACTAAATGTTTAGAAATTGCCAAATTCATGAATTGTCACTGATTTTGCTCACAAAACGACTAATTTTCAATATAAAAAGTATATAAAAATATAAAATATAATATTATAATGCAAAAAATACACAGTCTTTGTTTTGTTTACTCTATGTAGTTTATCTGATGCATTTTACAGCAGTTTAGTGGATATTTTCCTCCCGAACATAATGAAAGGGTTGTAAATTTGATTGCATAAGGGATAAGCAAAAGAATTTAATTAGAAACACCACATGGAGCCATTGTGTTGAAATTTGAACATTTTAATATAACTTAAAATAAATACTACCAAATGGCGACGCAAGTCCTCTCTACAGGGCACTTGCTCTAATGTTTTGGTATGAAAACAAAACAAAAAAAAAAAACAGGCAAAAAAACGACTAAAGGAAAGGTATAAAAAAATAACGAGGGAGAGAGAGCACTTCATAAAATGCGGCCGACAGCGTCCTTCGTCCCAACATACGAAAATAAATACAACTAAATTACATCTATAGTACAAAAATACGCGGAAACCCAACTCAAATAATAATAATGAAAAGAAAACAAAACTCAGTCAACATTAGAAAACCTAATGAGGATTTTCCCGTTAGCCTGACCGAATGAGTCACAGCGTGAAGAAAAACAACGCAAACTTTACCCAACGATCACGCAGACACACTCATTTCATTCGCTATGAAGAAAAAAAACGGCAGTTTCCACTTCGGGACGTGTTGTTGTTGTTTTGTTTTTTTTTGTGTCTCGTCTCGGGCAAACAGAAGGCATTGCATATGTACATCACACACGGAGGGTCATTCACACTGGTATTGCATGGCTCAGTTGCACATATAATGAGTCTGTGATTCAAGCGCAGACATCGCGCGTCCGTAAGATTTGCACAGGATGAGTTCAGGAAAAATCGCGGTAATAACATCTGTATGTACATGTTGAGGAGGCGCTGCTCTCGTTCTGTGCTGCTGAGAGAAAAACGCCGACAGTGGAGGAGAAACCCAGTCGATTTCACCCCGTCGGTGGGTTGATTTGTGTGGGTGAATCTCACGAAACAATGTCAAAAAGAATAATAAATCAAGTCTATTTGTTTGGACCGATATTATTTTAAAGTTGTGGCATTTTAGGACAATTATGCGCCTGCAAATTCTCATTACCGTAATGGAAAAGAAAATATGGCTGCAGTTTACAATGTTTCATTATTAGTTCATGTATTTACCAAAATTAAATCTATTTCTTTGGACCGATATTATTTTTAAGTAGTGGCATTTTACGACATGTGGCTGCAAATTCTCCTTACCGTAATGTAAATCAAATTATGGCCACAGTTTCCAATGTTTCATTATTAGTTTTGTATTTACCTAAATCAAATCGATTTGTTTTGACCGATATTATTTAAGTAGTGCCATTTTAAGACAATTATGCACCTAAAATTCTCATTACCGTAACGGAAATGAAAATAAATGGAAAAGAAAATATGGCTGCAGTTTACAATGTTTCATTATTAGTTCATGTATTAACCAAAATCAAGTCTATTTGTTTGGACCGATGTTATTTTTAAGTAGTGGCAATTATACAGCAATTATGAGTCTGCAAATTCTCATTACCGTAATGTAAATCAAATTATGGCCACAGTTTCCAATGTTTCATAATTAGTTCATGTATTCACCAAAATCAAGTCTATCTGTTTGGACCGATATTATTTTTAAGTTGTGGCATTTTACGACAATTATGACAGCAATTTCTCATTACGGTAACGGAAAAGAAATTATGGCCACAGCTTACAATGTTTCATTATTATTTCATGTATTTACCAAAATCAAATCACTTAGTTTGCACCGATATTATTGTAAAGTTGTGGCATTTTACGGCAATTATGAGTCTGCAAATTCTCATTACCGTAATGTAAATGAAATTATGGCCACAGCTTAGAATGTTTCATTATTAGTTCATGTATTCACCAAAATCAAATCAATTTGTTTGGACCGATATTATTTTTAAGTTGTGGTGTTTTAGGACAATTATGCGCCTGCAAATTCTCATTACCGTAAAGGAAATGAAATTATGGCTGCAGTTTACGATGTTAGTTCATGTATTTGCCAAAATTAAATCTATCTCTTTGGACCGATATTATTTTTAAGTAGTGGCATTTTACGACAGTCATGTGGCTGCAAATTCTCATTACCGTAATGTAAATCAAATTATGGCCACAGTTTCTAATGTTTCATTATTAGTTTGTGTATTTACCTAAATCAAATCGATTTGTTTTGACCAATATTATTTAAGTAGTGCCATTTTAAGACAATTATGCGCCTAAAATTCTCATTACCGTAACGTAAATGAAAATAAGGCCACAGTTTTACAATGTTTCATTATTAGTTCATGTATTAACCAAAATCAAATCGATTTGTTTGGACCGATATTATTTTAAAGTTGTGTCATTTTACGGCAATTATGAGCCTGCAAATTCTCATTACCGTAACGGAAATAAACATATGGCCAGTTCACATTCATTCATTCAACCATTTTCCTTCAGCTTAGTCCCTTATTTATCAGGGGTCGCCACAATGGAAAGAACTGCCAACTATTTCAGCATGTTTTATACAGCGGATGCCCTTCCAGCTGCAACCCAGTACTGGGAAACACCCACATACTCTCACATTCACACACTCATACTCTATGGCCAATTTAAGAAATTCAATCCATCTATAGCGCAGGTGAGCACTATAAACTGGAGCACCCGGAGGAAACCCACGCCAACACAGGCAGCACATGAAAACTCTACACAGAAACCAAATGGCCAAGTCGGAACTTAAACCAGCGACCTTTTCGCTGTAAAGCAACAGTGCTTACCACTGAGCCACCGTGCCACTCCACCACAGTTTATAATTGTAATGGTTAGTTCATTAAATAATATCATATTTTTATTTATTCGGTAATGAGAAAGATTTTTGATACATTACGGTAAAGATCATTTACGATGAAAAATGTTGCAATACAAATCAACCCTAAATTATCCCAAAACTACGTCTATTCTTCATGCAAAATGTGGTTATTTTATATTGTGGTAATGACAATGAGGTTTTGTTGCATTATAATAATGATCATTTAGCAGAAAATTGTCATGAAAATAATACTGTGCTATAAATATTCATAAATGGGCCTGAAACTATGGTTTGGGTCATGCAAAATATAGTGGATTTCTTTATTATGGTAATGACAATGAGATTTTGTTGAATTACGGCAATGACCATAGGCAGAAAATTGTCATGAAAATAACTTTGCAATGCAAAATGATGCTTAAATGATCCTAAAACCATGCCTTCTCTTAATGCAAAATACAAGCTATTTTATTGCGGTAATGACAGTTAGATTTTGTTGCATTACGGCAATGAACATTTAGCTGAAAATTGCCTTGAAAATAACAATGCAATGCAAAACAACCTTAAACGATGCTGAACCTATGCCTTTTTTAATGCAAAATACAACCGATTTTTTATTGCGGTAATGACTAAGATTGTGTTGCATTACGGCAATGAACATTTAGCAGAAAATGATCATGAAAATAATATTGCAATGCAAAACAACCCTAAATGATGCTAAAACTATGTTATACAATATATTTTGATTGCGGTAATGACGTTGAGATTTTGTTGCATTACGGCAATGATCATTTAGCAGAAAATTGTCATGAAAATGATCCTTAAATGATTCTAAAACCATGCTTTTCTCCATGCAAAATACACTAGATTTTATTTGTAGTGAAACATGATGCGGCTGTGTTTCGTGAGATTCACACTTGTGCTCTGAATAGCCTGAGAGACTTTTACAGTAACGGCAGTTTGTTGTACGGCTGTGTGTTTGAACTGAAACCTTCATAATCGAGAGCGCGAGAATAAAAAACAAACAGAAATATTAACACTAGTGTCACACTTTCCCTGCTTCCTTAGTGTTCATTTTTTATACCGAAAGCATAAGCAAGGACTGAGACTCTCAGACGGAGGATCTGTGTGTGTGTGTGTGTGTGCCTGTGTGTTAAAAATCGGGAACAAAATGAAACCGGGTGAGCCTCACAGGAACAGATCTACTGCTGCGTCTAAAAACCCAAACTACACGTCTGTCTGTCTGTCCGTCCGTCCGTCCGTCTGTCTGATGAGATCCACACACATAAGGCAACATTTTTGGTTTGTTCCCCACAACGGCTCTTTTAAACAAGTGCAAAATAAAAACAAAACAAAAATGCTCCGGGTCTTCAACAATACTGATCATACCCCCCCCCCCTGAAAACACTGTCCATGATCTGTAAACAACAAGCTGAAAGTGTACAAGACTTTTTTTAATGTGGGTTGACTAGTTTAAGTCTCACCCAACTGTGCAAAACCCCTTTAAAGTCCCACGTGAAAACCAAAATGAAAACGAACAGAAAGCAACGAAAATGACTCGCTATGACTATCGGTAATGATCGGAGAGAGATAGAGAGAGGGGGCTCTTTCTAGAGTGGCTACGCAGGGCGCTTTTTGATGACATCACTCCCGCCCGCTGGCCGAATACGAGAATTGCGGGAAATGTGGTCTCCGTTCGCTATCGGCCGCGTCCATCCCATCCTCATCATCTGCAGAGAGGAAGAGAGGGAAACGGGTTATGCTACGCTCCCAATAAACGCTATGAAGAAATATGGCGGCGCTTTTATTGTGCACACATGCGACTTCCTGTTCCTGCAACAAAAGACTTACATTTCTCTGGAGGAGTGATGGTGATGGTTTGCGCCGTGAACTCCTCGTCGAAATATCTGGTGTCTGTTTCTGAAGAGACCTGCGGCATGAATGGCGGCACCAGCTGCATGAGAGACAGAGTTAAATAGACACAGTCGTGAAATTGTTCTAGTTTGGGGTTTAAAGTTTCTCTCAGACTCATGGCTCACTAACCAGCACAACGAGCCTAATTGAGCCTAAAACTTTGCTTTTTCTTAATGCAAAGTATATTTTTTATTGCGGTAATGATATTGTTGCATTACGGCAATTGTTATTTCGCAAACAATTGTCCTAAAAATAATAATGTAAAGCACAACGACCCTTAATGTTCCTAAAACTATGCTTTTTCTTAATGCAAAATACAATAGATTTTTATTACGGTAATGACAATTCGATTTTATTACATTACGACAAATAATCGTTTGGCTGAAAATTGTCATGAAAAAAATATTGCAAAGCACAACAACCCTAAAGCTGTAATTTTTCTTAATGCAAAATACAACAGATTTTTTTATTGCGGTAATGACAATTCGATTTTGTTGCATTACGGCAATAAACAGCAGAAGTTTGTCAAAAAAATAATATTGCAAAGCAAAATGACCCTAAATTATTCTAAAACGTTGCTTTTTCTTAATGCGAAGTATATTTTTTATTGCGGTAATGACATTGTTGCATTACGGCAATCGTTATTTCGCCAAAGATTGTCCTAAAAATAATAATGTAAAGCACAAAAGTGTTGTTTGGCTAAAGTTTGGCTGAAAATTGTCATGAAAATAATATTACAAAGCACAACAACCCTTAAGCTGTCATTTTTCTTAATGCAGAATACAACAGATTTTTTATTGCGGTAATGACGATTCAATTTTGTTGTATTACGGCAATAAACATTTAGGATAAATTTGTCATAAAAATAATATTGCAAAGCAAAATGACCCTAAATTATTCTAAAACTTTGCTTTTTCTTAATGCAAAATACAACAGATTTTTTTATTGCGGTAATGACAATTAATTTTTGTTGCATTACGGCAATGATCATTTAGCAGAAATTTGTCATGAAAATAATATTGCAAAGTACAACGACCCAAAATGATCTTAAAACCATGCTTTTTCCTAGTGCAAAATACAATATATTTTATATTAAGGTCATGAAAATTAGATTTTGTTGCATTACGGCAATGCTCACTTAGCAGACAATGATCATGAAAATAGTATTACAATGCAAAATGGCCCAAAAATGATCCTAAAACTGCTTTTTATTCATGCAAAATACAATATATATATTTTTATTGTGGTAATGACAATTAGAGTTCGTTGCATTATGGCAATGATCATTTAGCAGAAAATATTTCAAAGCAAAATGACCCTAAATTATTCTAAAACTTTGCTTTTACTTAATGTTCAATGCAATATATTTTTATTGCGGTAATGACGGTTAGATTTTATTGCATTACGACAATGATCATTTAGCAGAAAATGATCATGAAAATAATATTGCAATGCAAAACAACCCTAAATGACCCTAAAACTTTGCTTTTTCTTAATGCAAAATACAAGATATATTTTTTGCGGGTATGACAATTATTATTTTTTTCATTTCTGCAATGATCATTTAGGAGAAAATTGTCATGAAAATAATATTGCAAAGTAAAACAACCCTAAATGATCCAAAAACTACGCTTTTTCTTAATAGAAAAGGTCTGTTTTTTAATATTTAATAAGCATATCATCTGATTTTTATGACAAGATCAATTAAATGTGAAGCTGTTTTTGGACAGCAAATGAAACTAAAATAAATGTATATAAAACTACCTTGCAAAAATGTATGTTCCATACGTTTACTTTTCTACACGTTAAGTGTCAAAACGCTAACATTAATATTATTAATAATATTATAATTAACATTATTTCAAATATCTTTTTTTTGTGATCAAAAGACGAAAGAAACTGGGTTTGTGAAGGGGAGTAAAAGATGGCAGAATTTTCAGTTTTGGATAAACCATCGCTTTAAAACCCCACATTTGGTGTTTACCATCTTACTGCAGACTACTGAGGAAAGTCAGTGTGCCTTTAATATTTTAAAACATCAGGAAATAATGTAACAGCGATTTCTATTCTAAGAGGTCCTGGAGAATTTCAGCTGAATAATTATAAGCACAAACTGAAGCAATAGTTCAAGGCCTAAAATCATAATTCAATACTTGAACGGAGCAGAGACGTTGAAGCTTCTCCTGTTTTTGAGCTTTGAAATTGACAGTGCTCTAACCCAATGGTGTTAAGTGTTGCGAAATTGACAAAACTCTAATCCAATGGCATTATATCGTGACGGTTACAGGTTCCATGTGACTCTACACAGTGGTGCGGCTACCATTTGTAGGCCCAAACTTATTAATAAGCACTAATACATAGATTTCAATCAGAATTAAAGGCACAGAACCTCCTATTCTGATTTAATTGTCACGTTGGAAAGATGTATTTGCACAACAGAAGAAATAGGGGTGAAAAAAGTAGGTCAAGAATCCTTTTGGAATCGAATCATGACTCTGAATCGGATCAGATTCCCTGGCCTATTGATCATGAGGTTATAGTAAACCGAATCAAAACATCTCTCAGTGAAGTCTCATACTGGAGGCTTGTTATTTCTGATAAAAGCTGTGAAGCCTCTGGACTGAACATCACGTCACTTTTTCTCAGCTCATTTTTCTCATCTTGTTGTTCTCTATTGCAAGTGTACCTTTTTGTCATAGACGTCCTGCCAGTCCAGCGCTGTGAAGAAACTGTGTCTCATGATTTCTTTAGCATCATCCGGGCCTCCTCCGAGCCTTTGGATAAAAAAACAAACAACAACAACCAAATTAAGCCCAGATTTTGTCATGTGATTATAGATAGATAATGATGAACGCTCACAAAATCTTTTGTCGATAAGATGAAGGGAACCATTATTTAGACTAAAGAGATGCCGTTTGGGCTCAAGCTCAAATGACTTGATCCTGAATTCAAATTAAGGGTTAAAACAGATTTAAAAGAAAGAAAGAAAGATGGATGTAGCACAGTCCTGATATAAACACTCACTGACCTCTTATTGGGGTCTTTGATGAGTAATCCAGACAGTAAAGACTTCGCGTCAGCAGAGAGGGTTCTGGGAAACTTGATCTCCTCCATCAGAATCAGTTCAAACAGCTTCTCGTGATCCTGAAGACAGATCGGCATGAATAAACAATGCTTTTAAAAAATATTTAATTACATTTTGAAAAATGTATAGTTTTATTCAGCAAAGATGCATAAAAGTCAATAAAAGCTGCGGTTAATACAGATATGTTGCCAGATATTTCAGTTTTCAGATTGGCAGATTTCAGGTTGCCAGGTATTTTCATTTTAACATTTTCCAGAAAAAAAAATAAATAAATAAATAAAAATCACCAGAAAAAATAAAAAAAATAATCGCATGTTGCCATTAAATTATTCTCCCTCCAGTGAGATGTCCATTATTTTCATTCCAATATAAAATAGCAATGTCTAATAATAATAATAATAATAATAATAATAATAATAGTATCAATAATAGTAATATTAGTAATAATAGTAGTATTATTATTATTATTATTAATAATAATAATAATAATAATAGTATTTATAATAATAATAGTAATAATATTATTATTAATAATAATACTAATAATATTATTATTAATTATAAAAGTATCAACAATATTATTATTATTAATAATAATAGCATCAATAATAATAGTAGTATTAATAATAATAATAGTAATAATAATAGTATTAATAATAATAATTGTAATAATAATATAATTAATAATATTATTATTATTAATAATAATAGCATCAATAATAATAATAATAATAATAATATTATTATTATTATAATTAATAAAAGTAATACTATTATTATTAATAATAATATTATTAATAATAGTAGTATAAATAATAATATTAAAATTATTATTAATAATAATACTACTATTATTATTATTATTATAAATAACATTAATAATAATAGTATTAATAATAATAATATTATTATTTTTAAAAAGATTAATAATATTAATAATAGTAATAATAATAATACTAATATTATTATTAATAATAATAATAATAGTATCAATAATAATAATATAATTAATAATAATATTAATAATAATAGTTTTAATAATAATAATAATAATAACAATAATATTAATAATAATGGCTTTAATAATAATAATAATAATAGTTTTAATAATAATAATAATAATAGTTTTAATAATAATAATAATAATAGTTTTAATAATAATAATAATAATAATAATAGTTTTAATAATAATAATAATAATAATAGTTTTAATAATAGTAATAATAGTTTTAATAATAATAATAATAGTTTTAATAATAATAATAATAATAATAATAATAATAATAGTTTTAATAATAATAATAATAATAATAGTTTTAATAATAATAATAATAATAATAATAATAATAATAGTTTTAATAATAATAATAATAATAATAATAATAGTTTTAATAATAATAATAATAATAGTTTTAATAATAATAATAATAATAATAATAATAATAATAGTTTTAATAATAATAATAATAATAATAATAATAATAATAATAATAGTTTTAATAATAATAATAATATTTCCTAATTTTACTGTATATTTGATGAAATGTGTTCATGTTGAAGCATGTGTTATTGCAGTGTTTCACACCTGATTATAAAAGGGCAGTCGTCCACACATCATCTCATACATGACGACCCCCAGACCCCACCAGTCCACCGCTCTGCCGTAATCATTGTCCTCCAATACCTGAGAGAGAACACCACATCACTGTATGAGGGAAACCACTGACGATGGCTCATGAAATTACTAGAAAACATGAACATGAGTGTGTGTGTGTGTGTGTGTGTGTGTGTGTGTGTGTGTGTGTTTGTGAGAATGAGTGAGTGAGTGAGTGAGTGCGTGCGTGCGTGTGTGAGAGTGTGTGTGTGTACATGTGTGTGAGAGAGAAAGAATAAGTGAGTGAGTGTGTTTGTAAGAATGTGTGTAAGAGTGAGTCATTGTATGTGTGTGTGTCTGTGTGTGTATGAGTGAGTGAATAAGTGAGTGAGAGTGTATGCGAAAGAGTGAGTGAGTGTAAGTGGGTGAGAATGGTGTGTGTGTGTGTGTGTGTGTGTGTGTGTGTGTGTGTGTGTGTGCGCGTGACTTACAGAATGAGTGTGTTTGTGTGCAAGAATGAATGAAAGAGTGAGTGTGCGTGTGTGTAGGAATGAGTGTTTGTGTACAAGAATGAGTGTATGTGTGTGTCTGTGAGAGTGCGCAGGAACAAGTCTGTGTACAGGAATGAGTGAGTGTGTGTGTGTGTATGTGTAAAAATGAGTGAGGACCCCTGTGTGTGTGTGTGTGTGTGTGTGTGTGTGTGTGTGTGTGTGTGAGTGTGTGTGTGTGTGTGTGTGTGTGTGTGTGTGTGTGTGTGTAAAAGAATGAGTGCGTGTGTCTAGGAATGTATGTGTGTACAAGAATGAGTGCGTGTATGAGAATGAGTGTGTTTGTGTCTGGGAGAGTGTGTAGGAGCGAGTGTGTGTACAAGAATCAATGAATGAATAAGTGAGTGAGTGTGTGTGTGTGTGGAGAAGAATGAATGAATGAGTGAATAAGTGTAAAACAATGAGTGTGCATACGTGTAGGAATGTGTGTATGTGGACAAGAATGAGTGTGTGTGTGTGTGTGTGTGTGTGTGCATAAAAAGCACAGAATATACAGTCTGTATAGTATAAAAGCATTGTAACTATAGGAAGTCCCCATAAAGACAGCTGTACAAGTGTGTGTGTGTGTGCATATATATATTTCCAGTGCTGCATTTAAACAGATAAACCACCCGGTCGTACCTCAGGGGCTAAATACTCCGGGGTCCCGCAGAACGTCTTCATGGTGGCGGCGTCCGTGATGCCCTCCTTACACAGGCCAAAATCAGTGATCTTTATGTGACCGTCTTTATCCAACATCAGGTTTTCCAGCTGGAGGAACGCACACACACACAAACACACTCACATAAACACACGTTCGCTATCTTCAGGGGCCTGTTTCAGTAAGGAGGTTCAACCAACTGGGAGTTTAAACTTGAACTCTGAGTTGATTTACTGAGAGATTAAAAACTCGGTTTCAGAATAGCAGATCTGAGTTGGGTCAATCAACTTTGAGTAGACCAACTCAGAGTCAAGCGCACAGACCGCCACTATAAAAAGGCATTATCAATAGAGCGCAGATATTACGAGTGACCATGGCAATATCTGGAAAAAAGAGAGATCAGCATTTCTGTCTCCAGCTGAACTTGATCTGCTCAAGCAAAGTTATAGCAAAAGTGAGCGTATATATTTAAAAAAGCAACACCGCTGCATCAGTGAAACAGAGACCGTTAGTGTGGGAAAACAGCTGCTCAAGTTATGCGTAATTTTACATGTAAAGTATTGAAATATTTAAGTATAATAAAATAAGTAATGTAATGTGTGACGTTTATTAACTTTTTACACACGTTGATCAGTTTTAATAGATGTGAAAGTGCACTTGTGTGTCTGTTTATTGATCAAGTGATAGAGGTAGATATGACATTTAGAATGTGAGCAGAACTAAAATTTGGGAACCATTCATATCATTTTTGCGGATAGACTAAACTGATAGAGTTTTACAAGACTATTGTATGCTAATTTATTTATCTTATTTCATTATTTATTCTACAATTATCTTATAATTGGTCTTTTGGTCTTATTGTCCATGTACACCTTGTTTCAATTTGGAATTTTTGTCCCAGCCAGATCTATATATGATAGTAAATGTTGTTCATGTATGCCTTATATTTTATTTTTATGAACCTTCCACAAATATTTTGATCAATGTTGAATGGGTGGGGTGGGTGGTGGGGTTTTGAGTTCCGTTTTGTAGCAAGTTAAATTCATCGTAAGTACTCCAAGAGAATTTTGATACATGATATATCTCCTTGTAAAGATTTAGGCAGTACTGTATGCAATGTATAATGTCTGAGGTTTTTTAAATGAAAATGAAAATAAAGAGTTTAAAAAAAATGTGAGCAGAACTGAACAATAGTTTTTAGAAAGAATAATAATCCTATTAATCTAGTTACAGTACATGTCGAAGGTCTGTGAATTTAAGCTAATTATTTATTACAAAAGGACAAGCCATTCTCGTACGTGACTTTGTTCTTTGTGTGACTGAAATGTAGACAATAGCTGTGTTTCCATCCAAAAATATTAATAAAATTTATGTGCAAAACTGGAATATCGCATAAAAGATGTGTGAATAGTCGGCGCCATATAGCACCATGGTGCTCACGGCGACCTGAGTTCGATTCCCGGCTCAAGGTCCTTTGCTGACATTTTCCCTCTCTCTGCTCCTAATACTTTCCTGTCTTTAATCTCCACTATCCTATCCAAAATAAAAGGTGAAAAAAAACCTAAAAATAATTATAATAAAAAAAAGATGTGCGAATAAAGCAGCGTTTCCATCCAATGAATCAAAAAGAACAAAATCATCACTTCCTGATTATCTGGCGCCAAATATCAACAGTAAAAACAGAATTTACTGCAGTAGGAGAAGCTGCGTGAGTCTTTTCTTTATTTAATAAATGTACTTGCGCCTCAGAGGACAATGCTGACACACAATGAACGCGTGTGGCGTTTGAAGCCATGAGACGCGGAGAACAGACGCTTTTAACATGCTCCAGACGCTCTGGAGGTCATTAATAATATAATAACATTAATACTGAAACGGTTAAGGCGTTTTAGAATGACCAAAACAACATTTGAGATGTGTTACAGTGTGCTCAGCCTGCTGGTTTGTCCATTCACACACATTTTCATCATCATATGATCTCTTAACAAACCTTTTTTAATGCACATACTTTAATTTGTTCAGTAAAAGTGTTTCCATTGCAGTTTATGCGCATCCATTTTTAACGAATAAAAGTTTATCCTACTCAGTTACGTGCATGTTTTTATGCGTATTTTCAAAAGTTATGTGCATCATGACGTTTCCATCAATTGTTTTTTATGCGCATCTACAAAATGAGCATTAAAATAGGTGGGAAACGTAAGGCTAAGGCGAGAAATACCGCTTCCTCTTTAAAAAGGAGGAGGAGACCGACAGAAACAAGTTTAGAGAGTAAAACCTGCTCCTGACCAGGTTACGTTCACAGAGTAAGTTACCACAGTAACTGACTCCGAGTTAAAGTTACCTCTCTTTCAGAAACAGGCTTGACTTACCCTGCTTTCTCCAGTTTGATAAACCTGCCATTTTGAAACGGAAAACTCAGAGTTTCTCTCATTTCAGGGTTTAAATACTTAAGTTTTCACTTAACCTTCTTTCTGAAACTGGCCCCAGGTCAGCTAACAATGCTAAAGAGACAGTTTCTGATGCATGTTATGAAGTGTGTCACTGTTTTTTCACCTTCAGGTCTCGGTAAACAATCTTCGCTGAGTGTAAATAATCTAACGCAGAAACGATCTCAGCGCCGTAGAATCGGGTTCTGTCCTCCGAAAACACTCGTTCTCTTGACAAATGAAAAAACAACTGCAACAACAGAGAAGAAGAAAAACATTTAGAAAGCAGACATATTTCCCAAATGATGTTTAACAGAGCAAGGACATGTTCACAGTATTTTCTGTAATATTTTGCGCTTCACTAACACTTAAAGGGGTGTGGCTAAGCATAAGGATCTGTTTTGCAGAAAAATTAAAAAAGGGGGGGGTTTAAATGCAGTTGTGTGGCAGCAGTGTGTGAATATAAGCAGCTTCTAATGATACAAATTAATTAATTCAAATTATTTATGATCACACTTAATAAAAACAGTCTGCAGAAACACTTTGATTGACATTCTTCCTTTGTATGTGTCATGTGAGGAGGAAAGCCTCGCCCAGTAGTGCATACCTGCCAACATTCGGATCTTAAAAACGGGAGATTTTATCCGGTGGTGCGTGCGAAGTGAAGGGGGAGAAAGGTGCGGGTGAACTGGGGAGCAGGTATGAAGATGGTAGCAGGTTGGTGCGAATGGGGACTAAACCAAAAAGCTGAGGAGGAGGGGGGGGGGGGGGATTCCAGGATTTTTCTGGGAGACAGAACAATACGGGAGGTGGGCGGGAGATGGGTCTGAAATACAGGAGACTCCTCGGAAAAACAGGAGTGTTGGCAGGTATGCATTAGGGACCATCTCTCCCTCATTAACATAAACAGATCTAAATGAGAAGCAGCCGTCGGCCACTACAGTTTTGAATCTGCCACAAAGCTCCGCCCTCTCGAAAATCTCATTTGAATTTAAAGCGACAGTCGCCAAAATGGCACAATTAGCATCAAAACCTAAAAGGAGCAGTTTTAAAGTGTTATTAAAGATTATTTGTGTGGTATTTTAAGCTGAAACTTCACACACTCCAGGGACATCAGAGACTTTTTTTACATCTTGTGAAAAAGTCTCCCCTTTAATATATTATCCGTTATTACCCATTATAACATATGATCAATAAATCACTTTATTCTCAAATATCTGAAAAGCATAATGATCTCCAGTGGCAATCATTTATTCATTTTCCTTCGGCTTAGTTTCTATTTCAGAGGTTGCCACAGCGGAATGAACCGCCAACTATTCCGACATATGTTTTACACAGTGGATGCCCTTCCAGCCGCAACCCAGTACTGGGAAACAATCTATACTCTCCCATTTACACACACACTCATACACTATGGGCAATTTAGTGTATCCAATTCACCTATAGCACATGTGTTTGGACTGTGAGGGAAACCCACGCCAACATGTGGAGAACATGCAAGCTCCACACAGAAATGCCAACTGATCCAGCCGGGACTCGAACTAGCAACCATCTTGCTGTAAGTGTGACAGTGCTAACCACTGAGCCACCATGCCGCCAACAACTATTATATTATCTTTCATTGATGTTCGGGACTTGTAGAGCTGCGCATCGATGGATTTGCTCTGTGTTTGAACTTTCAGCAGTGAAATTTAAACCTCACTGAACTGAACTGACCTGAACTTAAACTGAAAACTGAACTGACGCTGTTTCAGTTTACTATAATCTTCTATGTAAAGCTGCTTTGACACACTCTACATTGTAAAAGCGATATAGAAATAAAGATGAATTGACTTATAATCTATCAGTAATTTTCTCAAAAGTACCTGACTGTTGACAGCTATTTTCAATAATAAAATAATAATGGATTATTATGATGTAGCATCAATGTTTATGTTCAATTCTGAGATCAGCCATTCCAGAGTAAATGACTCAGATGATGGAAAAACAGTCTGACATTTGATTACATCATATAGATATGATGATGACGTCAGCATGAGTCATCAGTGTTATGAGTTCATCATTTAATATAAATGCTGGCCCTTTATGTCATTACAGCAACATTCCCACATACTCTGAGAAACAGAAAGCCAGGAATAAAGTAAAAAGGCTGAATGTTCAAAAAGAAAGAGTTCAAATTGTCACAAGTGAGAAAGAAATGAACAATTCTGAAGCCTGAAAACATTTAACGTTTAAAAATAAAGATTAAAAAGAAAACAAAAAATTGAAGAGAAAAAACTCGTAGCTTTAGAAATATCAAAAACACTTTGAAAAGACAGAAAGAAAGCTTAAAGTTTGGAGAGAAAGTTGACAGAAAAAGTTGTAAGAGTCTAAAACAGGAGTCGAGAATCTTTTCAGCAAAGAGCCATTTCTGATTTATTAGCAAATGCATTTTTTAAAGAGCCATTTGGATGTATATGTATATGTATATATATATATATATATATGTATATATATATATATATATATATATATATATATATATATATATGTATGTATATATATATATATATATATATACACATATATATATATACACATATACATACATATATACATATATATACACACATATTTATATACACACATATATATATATACACACATATGTATATACACATATATATATATATATATATATATATATATATATACACACATATACACATATATATATATATATATATATATATATATATATATATATATATATATATACACATATATATATACACACATACATATATATATATATACACACATATATATACACACACATATATATACACACACACATATATATATACACACACACACACACACACACACACACACACACACACACACACATATATACACATATATATATATATATATATATATATATATATATATATATATATATATATATATATATATATATATATATATATATATATATATATATATATATATATATATACACATACATATATACATACACACACATCTCAAAATGCCTCTTTAAAAATGCATTTGCTACTGTATTACTGTAAATTACTAAAAATTATTATAGTATTACTAATACTATATTGGCGACGGAGTGGCGCAGTAGGTAGCACTGTCGCCCCACAGCAAGAAGGTCGCTGGTTCGAGCCTCCGCTGGGATGGTTGGTGTTTCTGTGTGAAGTTTACATGTTCTCCCTGCGTTTGTGTGGGTTTCCTCCGGGTGCTCCGGTTTTCCCCCATAGTCCAAAGACATGTAGTACAGGTGAATTGGGTAGGCTAAAACTGTCCGTAGTGTATGAGTGTGAGTGAGTGTGTGTGGAAGTTTCCAAGAAAATAGGTTGCGGCTGGAAGGGCATCCGCTGCGTAAAACATGTGCTGGATAAGTTAGCGGTTCATTCCGCTGAGGCAACCCCGGATTAATAAAGGGTCTAAGCCGACAAGAAAATGAATGAATGAATATTATCTATAATATAAATAATACAGGTTTAAACAAACCTTATTTTATATCCATGCACAACTCAAAAATAGACAAATATGAAGCATCACATGTTGATCAAGTCCATGAATGAAGGAACAATTTAACGTATTTTTTATTTTCGCCATCATCACTCATGAATGTTGTTTGAATTTAGGTTACCATAGAAATGTAAGTTGTTTGCCCTTTATTGGTGTTGCAATTCAAGTTTATCCACAAACGCACATTGGTCGAAACGTACTTTTCTTCTTATACATTGTGCTGTATAAAATTACGATTTAAAAGGGGATTGTAATTGTATTTTTGATAGGAAACTGACTTTTAGTGATGATTCTAGTTTTTTAAACGGTAAAAAAATGTTGAAAGAAGACAGCTGGAGAGCCACATATTTTTGGCAGAGCCACATGTGGCTTGAGAGCCATAGGTTCCCTCTGGTCTAAAAGAAAGAATCATTTTACCTCTCCTCCGTTCACATACTCCATAACAAAACATAATCGATCCTTCGTCTGAAAGGAATACTTCAGTGACTGCAGGAAAGAAGAGAACAATTAATAAACAAGCTTGCATTTTAATCACACGTCAAAACAAACTCTTGTCGATTTTAAATGGCTGATGGTAGTTTGATGTAGGGAGGATTTATACAACTTTTGACTGTTCATTTACATCAGGGGTGTCCAAACTCGGTCCTGGAGGGCCGGTGTCCTCCTGAGTTTAGCTCCAACTTGCTTCAACACACCTGCCTGGAACTTTCTAGTACATCTAGTAAGAGCTGGATTAGCTGCTTCAGGTGTGTTTGATTAGGGTTGGAGCTAAAATATGCAGGACACCGGCCCTCCAGGACCGAGTTTGGACATCCCTGATTTACATGACTGGAAAACGGCATGCGAAGTTTTTACAACAATAAACTGTGCTGTAGTGCAATGTAATAAACCCTATAGTTGTAGAAAACTACAGTATTGCGTCATTTGTTTATATTACTGTAGTTGTTGTGTTGCCATAGCAAATCTATATTCAGCAAGACAGATTCATTCAAGTACTTTACTATGGATGAAAATCACTATAATATTTGCAATAAATCACTAGTGTGTTTTTTTTTAATGTGGGAGGATACAACATTTTTAGTCTTTTTGGTAATCCAGTGATTGTTTTAATGATGATGTAGCCATCAATATTTTTAGTACAGCATTGTAAAAACAAAACTAAATAAAATAAATAAATAATATTATGAGGTCACTCACAGTTAGAAATGGATGCCTAGTGTTCTTCAAAACTCTGCTCTCTGTGAGCGTGTGAGCAACTTCATCCTGAAAAACAGACAGCCAGACAGATAGACAGAGATCTTCATGTAAAGTGACGTTCATAGTTTCTCAGTTTCATCTGTTCTCAAAGCGCCAGATTTACAGTGCTGGGTGTAACTAGTTACTTTAATTAACTTACTTGCAGCTGGGAAATTAAGTATTGAACATGTCATGTTTGTCTACCATGTCATGGACTAATATTTCTAAAGGAGCTGTTGACATGGAATTAAAGCAGATTTTGGTAAAAACTCAAACAATACAAACATAAAAATAAAACAAAACAAAAAAAATCAGAAAAATTAGTGGTGTATAATAACTATGGAATGACAGGAGGAAAACCACTGAAACGTATTTAATACTTTAAACTGCTGTCATCAATAAAGCCTTTTATTTAAAGACGCCTCTAATATGGAGAATGAAGTCACATGTTTTGCTCAGGTGTGAGTTTCTCACAGACTTCAACAGAGTGTCAAAATCTGGATGGTTATGTGGGTCTCGTCTATCAAATCTGAGATTTAATTAGTATTTTCTATTGGATTCGGGTCAGGTGATTGGCTGGGCCATTCCACAGCTTTATTTTCTTTCTCTGAAAGCCTTTGAGAGTTTCATTAGCTGTTTTGGATCATCATCTTGCTGAAATATCCACCCTGGATTAATCTTCATCCTCCTACTAATGTAGATGTTGGAGTGAAGCAGCGAATATTCATTCACACTGAGGAAGGGCAGAGTGTTGCTGAAGAACTACTGAGAGATTTCAGCTGCTGTCTGGGCTTTCCATGTCTTTCTACACCTCCCTTTCTTCATGTGTTCAATACTTTTTCCCTGCATCGTTTCATTTTACTACACATTACTTCACTTGTGAACTAACTAGATTGGTTTTATTTGCATTTGTGGATTTCTTTGGTTGCTATCAACATCCAGGGAAAAATTTAAGTCAGCAGCATCTTTAGAAATAAGTTTTCTAAGAAAAACGGTGACGTGTTCAGTATTTATTTTCCCTGCTATATTTGCTACAAAAGTAAAGTAGGGGATTTTGTTTCATTTTAAGGAAAATTTCTTTCACATACTTGTAGGTATAAATACATATAGGTGTAATACAAATGTTTATAAGTACTTGTAGGTAGCTGTACATAAATGAACTAAAAGGTGAACATTTCTCTACAACTCAATTCGAAGAAGAGTAATGGTATTTTTTGCTTGTTATACAAATATATTTTGCAGATTAATTCTGGTTTTTCAACTAAATAAGATTATTTAACAGGACGATAGCACATAAAACAATGAATTAAACTAAAGACAGTATAGGGTATGTATGGAATATACAGTTGCAATTAGAATTATTAGTCCCCCTGTTTATTTTTTCCCCAATTTCTGTTTAATGGAGAGATTTTTTCAACACATTTCTAAACATAATAGTTTTAATAACTCATTTCTAATATCTGGTTTATTTTATCTTTGCCATGATGACAGTAAATAATATTTGACTAGATATTTTTGAAGACACGTCTATACAGCTTAATGTGACATTTAAAGGTTTAACTAGGTTATAAGGTTAACTAGGCAGGCTAGGCTAATTAGGCAAGTTATTGTAGAATGATGGTTTGTTCTGTAGACAATCTGAAAAAAAATTGCTTAAAGGGGCTAATAATATTGACCTTAAAATGGTGTTTAAAAAATTTAAAACTGCTTTTATTCTAGCCGAAATAAAACAAATAAGACTTTCGCCAGAAGAAAAAATATTATCAGATATACTGTGAAAATTTCCTTGCTCAGTTAAACATCATCTGGGAAATATACAAAAAAAGGAAAATTCAAAGGGTGGCTAATAATTCTGATTGCAACTGTAATTATAAGTAAATAATTCAGTTTTACTTATTTTGAAAACTTAAAAAACTTGCATATGACTTTTTTTAAACAGATAAAAGGCCCTAATTCTAAGAATTAAAATAATAGTTTTTTATATTATTATTAATAGATTTAATTTGTTTAATATGTCTATGCATTGAGATTCAGAGGGATTTTGAATAGCACTGGGAGCGGTGATTAAATTAACTAAATAACAAATAACAATTACTTTTCATACATGGTAATTGAAAAAGTTACATAAATACAATTTTGATGATGTAATTAGTAGCAAGTAAAAAGGATTTCATACCTTGGCAATAATAACCTCCTTTTTCAGGATCTTCATTGCATAATACGTGCCGCTGGCTTTCTCTCGCACCAGAATCACCTTCCCGAACGTGCCTTTACCCAGCAGCTTCAGATAGTCAAAGTCATTCATTGTCTGTCAGAGAAGAGAAACACTTGAATGACTATGAGTGTTAAAGAGGTCATCAACTACTTCATTTTGTTTATGTTGTCCTGTTCCCTGAAGTCCACACAGATTTTTAGTAATTGACTATTTTATGGCCTGTTTTTGACCCTCATTAGAAAGGGATTGTAGAATGAGAAGTAAACGCCCTCTGCTCTGATTGGCTGACAGTTTTGCATATTAATCAGTCTAAACGGGCAGTGAAGTCGAAGCAGGTGTCAATCTTCTTCAGAGGTGAGGCTTATTCCCCCTTTTATATGATTGAGTAGAGCATTCCAGAGTCTGTTGTTTTGAACGGCCGCCTTAAAAATAAACAAATTTTAGAGTAACGACAACGTTTTGATTTAATAGACTTACAGGATTTTTAAAGAAATCAATTCTGAATTAATTCTGAGATTAATGAATTAACTGAATTAATGCTAAGCTTAATACTTAGCTTAGTTTTGAACAGCAGATGGCGCTCTAGGCTAGTTTTGAACAGTAGAAGGTGCTCTAGGCTAGCTTTGAACAGCAGAAAACGCTCTAGGGTAGTTTTGAACAGCAGACGCCACACTAAGCTAGTTTCGAACCACAGACAGCGCTCTAGGCTAGTTTTGAACCGCCGAAGAAGCTCTAGGCTTGTTTTGAACAGAAAATGGTGCTCTAGGCTAAAGTACCATCCATTTACTGTTTAAAACTAGCCTAGAGCATCTTCTGCTGTTAAAAAACTAGCCCTAGAGCACCTTCTACTGTTCAAAACTAGCTTAAAGCACCTTCTGCAGTACCAAATTAGCCTTAAGCGCCATCTACTGTTTAAAACTAGCCTAGAGCTCAATCAGCTGTTCAAAACTAGCCTAGAGCACCGCCCGCTGTTAAAAACTAGCCCAGAGCACCATTTGATGTAAAAACTAGCCAAGAGCATTGTAAGCGTTTCAAAATTAACCTACAAAACTAGCCTAGAGCACCGTCTGTTGTTAAAAAGTAACCTAGTGCGTAAGCTGACCAAAACTAGCTTTCAACTCTAGCCTAGAACATCAACTGCTGTTAAAAACTAGTCTAGAGCATCTTCTGCTGTTCAAAACTAGCTTAAAAAACTAGCCTAGAGCATTATTTGCTGCTCAAAATGATCCCAGAGCACCATCAGCTGTTCAAAACTAGCCTAGAGCATCATCAGCTGTTCAAAACTAGCCTAGAGCACCGTCAGCTGCTCAAAACTAGCACTAGAGCACCTTTTGCTGTTCAAAACTAGCCTAGAGCATCTTCTGCTGTAAACAATTAGCTTAGAGCACCAACTGCTGTGCAAAGGTTTTTGATTTCTCAGTTCACAATCCCTGTAAACCTCCTAAGTATGACCCTTCTGCTTCTGGCAGTGAGTCTACCTTTCGTTTGTGATGACTGGTTGACGTGTCCATCTCCTCTTCGTTGACGTTTTCAATCTGAGAAATTGGGCTACACAGGATTCCTTCTTCCTCCTGTTTGGCCAGCTTGTCTGCCACCATCTGAATGGCCTCGACCCACTCGTCCCTGATTAAAAAAAATAAATAAAAATTAAATTAGCCGAGATGCGTCAGGGGGCAACACGGTGGCTTAGTGGTTAGCACTGTTGCCTCACAGCAAGAAGGTCGCTGGTTCATTATAAGTGTTTGGACTTCCCCCACAGTCCAAACACATGCTCTATTGTTATTGTTATTATTGTTATTATTATTATTATTATTATTATTATTATTATTATTATTATTATTATTATTATTATTATTAAGTGACGTTATTTATTTATCATGCATCTGTTATTTATTCATGTTTACTATTTTGTGTTCAAAACATTTAT